>NC_053031.1:5151515-5454545 GCF_016746235.2 Drosophila teissieri | reverse complement strand
GGTCGGATTCACCAAATTACGGCCAGAACGCGCGACAAAACTTTTGCTCGCCCGCCGAACAAGAAACCGCGATTGCAACTGCTGGACTTGGTTATTCTCCCCTCTCCTTTTCGTTCCTCCTCTTCTCGTTCCCTTCTTTAAGTGCGCAAGGGGAACATGGCGACAAAATGGAACGTGGGGATTTCTACGTCATCGATGGCTCTCTAAGAGTAATTAACCAAAAATAAGAGTCCGCCGAAATGGAAAAGAAATTGTGTGCTGCCGCGATTCCTAATTGGGACGTATCTATGCCTGCTTGCAACCCTTTTCTGCCATTCAGAGGCCTAATTCAAAGGTTATTAATTAGTAATCAGCTAAATGCAGCTCCTCGCTACGGGAGTTTCGAGCCGCCGTTTCGTTTCTCCCTGGGCTGAGCGATCCGTCGTTCTCCGAGGAAAATGTCTGCCACCTGGCTCGATGTTAAGCCGTCCGTTTGGCTCGCACTTGCGCTATATATTTAGCGCCAAACCTAGATAAAAAAAAATGCACCTTGCACCATCGCAAACTCCACGCTTTTTCCACGGCCTTGCTTACCCTGAAACTGGATTCAGCGCTGCCTGTAGATGTATTCCTTTATAAGATTCTTTCGCCAGTTTTCCCGTATATGCCTGCTCCTGGTTCCGTTTAACTTTGAACTAACCTTGTGGACAGCCAAATTGGAAAAGAAAGCTGGCGTCGAGTTGATCTAGCTGGGAAGCTATCTCCGCTCTCTCCAGCCAAACCTACGGTATTTGCCGAAATTTGACAGCTGCCTATGTTGCCTCTTCCTATGCTAAGGCTCTCCCCCGACTTTCTTCGTCTGCCCCTTGTTTCGACGCGGGAACGACATGTAGATGGAGCCACCGCCTTTCTGGCCTGCCGCCCGATTCGTCTTGCCACAAGCGCTACAAATTGCCCCCTCCACAAGATCGGACTTGGGGGTGACACTCCCAAGGCTGATCACACCAAGCTTGGGGCAACTAATTATTGCCTCAGATCCTTGGCATGGTATCGTCCAACCAAATGTCCCTGCAGATCCTCTATATCGTAATAGGCATTACCTAGCTTTTTCCGCACCCTGGCTTTGAGGTAGCTGGGGCCTAACTTGGCATTATATCCTGCCTGGAAATTACTCTGCTTGTGGTTCTTGTAGAACACTTCCTGGCCAACTTTGTAGGAAACTTCTCTGGACCGAAGATTGTAATTTCGTTCGTTCTTTTCGTTCTGCTTCTTCATCACCTCGATAGCTTTGCTGCGCACTAACTCTAAGGAATCTTCCCTTGAGAACACTGCCGAATGGTCTTGTAGCAAACCCAAGGCTTTCAACAACTTATAGGTGGACCCAGATCCGACAAAATGCTGGCCGAACACCATGTAATAGGGCGTAGTACCCAAGCTGGAATGAATCGCCGATCGTAGAGCACAACAAATACTACTTAGCTCTTCGTCCCAGTTTTTTTGATCAGGCCGAACATAGGATCTTATGGCCGCTATCACCGATCTGTTTACCCTTTCAGACGCATTTGATTGCGGGGAATACACTGCTGTGCGAATATGACTGACTCTGTACTCACGCATAAACTTCTGGAATAGGTCTGACTTAAACTGTGAACCGTTGTCTGAAATAATCGTCTCCGGCACCCCATACGTGTGAAATAGTTCCTGTTGCAGGTATTTTATAACCACCTCGGCTGACAGCTTTTTGACTGCCTTGAGAAAAACGAACTTTGAGTAATGGTCTAAAACGATGAAAATTCCAATTTTTCCGCTTCTAGAGCGGGGATACGGGCCCAAGAAATCTATATATAATCTTTGGAAGAATCTTTCCGACTCTGGAGGAACCCCTATTGGCGGTCTCTGAACTGTGTTAGGAGCTTTTGTCATCTTGCAGGTATCACAAGCTAGAACATATGATTTTACGTCTTTTATTAACCCAGGCCAATAACAATGCCTCCGAACTCGCTCTAGCGTTTTGTGAATTCCCCCGTGTGAAGCCATAGGATGATCGTGGGCATTCTTTAAAACATCCTGGACCAAATCCTTCGGAATCCACAACTTCCAGATGAACTGATCGTTCAGGGAATCCCCCGTAGCATGCTCTGTTTTCTTATACGCCAAGCCATCGACTACTTTTATATCGGGTAATTTATCCAAATTCGCTTTGAGCCGATCTACAAAATGCCCATATTCTGCTGACTTAAACACCTCTGAGTCCAAATCGACCAGAGAACCACTATTACCTTCCAATGCCTCGACCTCCTCATTTACTCTGGAAAGTGCATCTGGCACGACATTTAGTTTGCCACTGCGATGCTCGATTTTAAAGTTAAACCGCTGCAACTTCAGAGCCCAACGAGCCAACCGCGAGTGTAAGTCCGGCTGAGACATCAGCCATTTGAGGGAGGCATGGTCTGTAATGACCGTAAACTCGTGGCCTTCCACATAAGCCCTGAACCTGTTAATACAGACTATCGCCGCCAAACATTCCTGCTCTGTCACAGAGTAATTGCGTTGAGCTTTATTTAGCTTCTTGGATACGAACGCTATCGGATATTCGTCGCCATCGGAAGTTTTCTGCACCAAGACTCCGCCGACACCAGTCTTACTTGCGTCACACTGCACAAAGAAAGGTTTTTCGAAATCCGGACTGCGCAGAACCGGAGCTGAACATAACATTGTTTTTAACTGCTCGAATGCCTGCCTTCCTTCCGCGGTCATAACGAATTTCTGTCTTGGCTTCAACAAATCGGTCAGAGGCGAAGCTACTGACGCAAAATTCTGGATAAATTTTCTGTACCAGCCGACCATGCCCAAGAATCTCCGGAGACTTTTAAGAGAGTTTGGCAGAGGGAAATCGGTCATGGCTGATACTTTGTCGGGATCGGTTTTTATGACCCCTTCTCCGACAATATGTCCAAGATACCTCACGGAGCGCATGCAGAATTTACTCTTTTCTACGTTCAACGTGAGTCCAGCCGCCTTTACATGCCCTGCAACAACCTCTAATACCTTCAAATGCGATTCAAAGCTGTCCGACACGATCAATAAATCGTCCAAATAGACAAAAACCTCATTTCGCAATTCCGCTGGAATGACTTTGTCCATTAGTCGCGTCATTGTTTGCGAAGCATTGGTCAGTCCGAAGGGCATAACTTTGTATTGATAAAGTGGCTTTCCAGGTATTGTAAATGCCGTCTTTTCGCGAGAATCTGGGTCGAGCGGTACTTGCCAATAGGCATCTTTAAGGTCTAGGCTGGATATGTACATAGCCTTTGGAAGTCGACCCAAAATTCCATCTATCTGCGGGAGCGGATAAGCATCCTTTTTGGTCACCGCATTGACCTTTCTACTGTCCAGGCAAAGCCGAACCTTTCCGGGCTTTTGCACTAAAACTACTGGGGAGGACCAAGCACTGTCGGACTCCTCAATGACCCCGAGCTTTAGCATGCGATCCACCTCTGCGTACAGGAGTTTTTCTACAGCCGGTGAGACCGGAAAATGCCGTTGCTTTACCGGCTTGGCATCCCCCACATCAATTGAATGCGAGAGAATAGAAGTTCTACCTAAACCGACTTCAGCAAAAGATGGAAACTTGCCTATGACTTTTTGTAAACTCTCGCGCTGCAAAACAGTAAGATCATGTGTTGTAGATTCTATTTCAGAAACTTGCATCTCTGGCGGCAGTAAATCGAATTTAGACCAAAAGTCAATGCCTAAAATTAAATCTTGGCTAAGAGATGGTGCTAGGTGAAGCTCAAGATTTCTTTCCTGAGTTTTATATCGGACCGGAGTATTTATTCGTCCTAACACTTCCTGCTTTTTCCCATCTGCAGTACTTATCGAAAATAATCCGCGCTTAAAAGATACTCGATTACTAATTATCTGCTGTGCTAAACTACCACCTATTACGCTTACTGCTGCTCCTGTATCCAATAAACCCAAGACGATGCGATCTAAAACTCGCACCTCGGCATATGGGCGTTTATCCTTATCTTTGAACCTGATTGCATTAATTGATTTGAGGGCTGCCCAGTAATTTCTCATGCGCTGAGCATTCCTTGAATGAGACTTTTGACGCTCTAGATACGGCTGCATATTTGGGGAATTTGAACTTAAATCTACTAAACTTGGCCACACCATCGTTGAACTGGATTGTGCAGCTGCATTGGAACAATCTATGGGTTTGATTTTGGGCTCGACGAGCGTTGGCGTTGAACACACAACGATGGCCTCGGTTGTGTGTTCCCTTTCGAGTTTTTTTGACATTTAGGGCACGAAGGTTTGTACGTATTTGGTTTCCCACAACCATAACAAAATATTTTGCGCTTCGCTTCACAGTCGTGGTAGCGATGACCCTCCTTGTGGCAATTCCAGCAGAGCAAAGCCATGGCTCCAATTTCTGCTTCGCCCTCCGCCTCGGAAAACTCGGACGCATTATCGGACAATTGCTCTTCCAACAGCTCACAAACTTGTTTTCGGTATGGAACAGCCTTCTGATACCCTTGGGATTTCCGTACGTCTTCTAAAAAGCTTTCCCTACGCCGGCATACTTCCCTCAGTTTTTCCACTGTGCGGATGGGGAGATTAAGAAGTTCATGTCGAATTTCTGGCCTTAAATTTCTTTTTAATATCTCAACCATCTCCATCTCGGTTAACGGCATATCCAAGCTATCACCCATATCCTCTATAGCACTGCAAAAAGAATCGAAGCCTTCCTTATCCCGCTGCTTCCGATCACGAATAGCTTCACGGATATCCAGATCAGTGCGTGCATCTCTGAATTGCTTCCGCAACGCCATACACAAAGATTCCCATCTGAGATTCTGGGTTTGTTTGTGGCATCTCCAGTAGAAATCTCGCGCTTTCCCTTCGAACAAAAGGCTAGCGTTGCTGCTTAGTACTGAGAAATTACCATCCAAAGTTTGGCCAGTCAGCGCCTCTACCCGATAAATAAAATTGTCGACACTAATTCCTTCCGGATTCCCACTAAACCGAAGCTTCCAACTGTTTACGATATGGCCAACCTTATCTGGCCTTTGGCTGAGGTCCGAATAGTTGCTCCTTGGCGTTTCGCGTCTCGAGCCTGCTTGGCCACCCAACTGGTCCAATACTATATCCCCAAAAGAATTATTTCTCAAATCCCTTTCTTGACTCTCGCCCGCAGTGGCCTGAAATTGGGCAGATAGATTTGCCTGAATTAATTCGGACATTTTTTCCGATAACTGCACGAGCAAATCGTTTTGCATGGACTGGACAGCGTTGACCACCGCGCTTTGGATCAACTCTGTTTGAGCCTTTCCCAACCCTGCTGAGTTTGAAGAGCCACTCGGAGTCTGCTCGCTTGCTACTAAAACTTGTGTTTTCTGACCTCTGGTGTTCTGAGATGGTGTGGCCGCTTTTTCAAAACACACCGTGTTGCACTTGGGACAGGTAGTTTTATTTTTTGAATGTGCTACTATGCAAGACTGATGGAACTCGTGTCCACATTTGGTTCGGTAAATTTTCCCACCTTCTAAACTAACTTCACATAGGGGACACCTTGTTGCGGCTGCTCCCTCGGAATCGGCCATTGCTTCCAGTAAAAAAAATACTTTAGTTTGGGCTTAAGAAATATTATAATAAAGACTAAGATAAGGATTGCTTTTAATTTGGATATTTTATCCCTAATAATATTAAAAGATTAAACAGATATAAAGTATTTAAAAGATTTTTGAGCGATAAAACGAGATTTGATATATCATAAATAAAATTTGCCTTTTGGCATAGGTTTGCTCCCCGCAAAAATAATGTTAGCAACTTTCGGAAGATTGGGTAAAAGATAGCTGAAAAGAGATTAGAAATTTGCTGCTTATGCAGAGTTAATTGGCTATGTTTTGCTAAACTGCGATAACGACAACAAATATATTGCCAGCCAAACTCAGATTCAATTAGCAGAAATATACCCTACTTTGGCGAATCGGTACATCGTTTTCGTTGTGAAGCGTGGCCAGTAGCTTTCTTTTAAAAGAAAAACCAACTGTGACTCCTATTCACCTCACAAACGCGACGCCGTTCGACCGTAAACAAATTGGAGTCCATAGCTCAGACTAATTATCCGTGGCCAGGAGTTGAGTTACTTATAACTCTATCGCCTGTCAGTCCAACGCGCCTAATTAATCTTTGCTGCAAATCCCGGAAAGAAATTAAAGAGAAAGATTTGTCTCTATTTTACCCACTTTATCAGGCGTGGCTAGCTCTGAGCTTGCGGACAAGTTAACAGGCTATAGATCCTATGCACCTAATAACGCGCTTAAACTGAGACGAGAAATAGATTTGAGGTGAGTGTCGCGGCAACCGTTGGCTGAAAGGTCAACACCAGTTTCAGCCCACCGTGATCCTACTGTCCTCCCAAAAATTTAAGAAAATGATGAATAGACGAATTTTCTGCATGTGTTGGTGTTTTGTTGTTGATACCAATGTTTTTCGACAATGAAAACGACTTTCAAGCTCCATTGTTGGGCGCCAGATTATTTAGAAAGATAATTATTACTGTAACGGATTGCTACTCGGCTTGGGTGGTGATGGGAGGTATTTGGGACGCACGCGCAATGGTCCAGCTGCTCCTTGTCGGCTATTTGGGGTGGTGGTCTTGTCCCTATACCTCAGCCTGATCTTCCTCTAAATATTCAAATAACTTCGCGTGCAGCGACAAGAATTGGTTGAGGGCTGAAAGAGTTCAACATAAAACAGAAAATCGGACGACAACTACTTTTCCCCATCTTCCTTGCGATCCTCTGATGGCCTCGAGGTCGCTAATGCCCGCCCTGCCTTGGCCGCCTTTCTCCAAAAATCTGCATTGCACAATATACTCGGACGGCCCCTTTTAAGATCACTAACACATATTCACACGGGAGTTATCCTAGCCATAGGCAAACGAAAAGCTTTCTAGCACATTATAAATTTTATTCTTAACACACTAAGAGAATTTTCTTACAGCTAACAAATGGGTAATTCAGCATGGAGGCTAGCAACAAGTGCATGCGCCAGTAACAAAACGTAAACAAAAATGAGTAAAAATCGCATGCGAGAAAAAATGTGGGACCTTAAATAACTATCAGAATTGTATGCGAGTCGAATAATAGAGAAAATTTCGATATTTAGATCTCCACTAATTTCGAGTGTGCCATAGGCACCCAAATGGAACTTAAGAATATTAAAATTAAACAAATCAAATAAAGAGAGCGATTGCTGCTCTGGTGGCAAAAACAACATACATATGTGCGAGAGTTAAAGAGAGACGGACAAACAGAAAAAAATCAGATTCTAATTCCGACATTCCACTCTTGGCCTTGGCCTTGAATTCGCATTCCTCCTCTTCCTTTTCTTCAGAGGCTCTAAAACTTCGACCTAATTTCGCTCGCGGCGGACAGTGGGACAAGGAATCGAAAATTCAGACGTAATTACTTTCTTTCTTTTTCACCAAATTATGTATACCTCATTGATCATTGCCATTGCAATTACGTGATTTAATCACTCACCAACAATCCGGAGTTCCACCGACGAAAGCGCTTCCGTTGGAGTCTGCCGCACCTGTGGGAAAATTAAATATTTTTTCACTCTCTGTATTGGTCTTTGACCCACTGTGCCTTATTGCTTAATCATAGGCTTGCTAAAACTGAACAAAAGAAACAAAAAAAAAAAAGGAAGAAGAAGACGGAGCACATAAGGGACACTAAAAAAAATGATGGACTCTTTTCCTTATCTTTCCCTCTCTCCTTCGCACTGCCACTTTTCACTTACATAATAACTTATTCCACTATACAAAAAAAATCTCTCCACTATTTTCCGGCCTTCTCGCTCACTAAGGGGGTTTTTCCCGCGCCGTCGATCAGCGGATTTTCCTCTGGTCGGATTCACCAAATTACGGCCAGAACGCGCGACAAAACTTTTGCTCGCCCGCCGAACAAGAAACCGCGATTGCAACTGCTGGACTTGGTTATTCTCCCCTCTCCTTTTCGTTCCTCCTCTTCTCGTTCCCTTCTTTAAGTGCGCAAGGGGAACATGGCGACAAAATGGAACGTGGGGATTTCTACGTCATCGATGGCTCTCTAAGAGTAATTAACCAAAAATAAGAGTCCGCCGAAATGGAAAAGAAATTGTGTGCTGCCGCGATTCCTAATTGGGACGTATCTATGCCTGCTTGCAACCCTTTTCTGCCATTCAGAGGCCTAATTCAAAGGTTATTAATTAGTAATCAGCTAAATGCAGCTCCTCGCTACGGGAGTTTCGAGCCGCCGTTTCGTTTCTCCCTGGGCTGAGCGATCCGTCGTTCTCCGAGGAAAATGTCTGCCACCTGGCTCGATGTTAAGCCGTCCGTTTGGCTCGCACTTGCGCTATATATTTAGCGCCAAACCTAGATAAAAAAAAATGCACCTTGCACCATCGCAAACTCCACGCTTTTTCCACGGCCTTGCTTACCCTGAAACTGGATTCAGCGCTGCCTGTAGATGTATTCCTTTATAAGATTCTTTCGCCAGTTTTCCCGTATATGCCTGCTCCTGGTTCCGTTTAACTTTGAACTAACCTTGTGGACAGCCAAATTGGAAAAGAAAGCTGGCGTCGAGTTGATCTAGCTGGGAAGCTATCTCCGCTCTCTCCAGCCAAACCTACGGTATTTGCCGAAATTTGACAGCTGCCTATGTTGCCTCTTCCTATGCTAAGGCTCTCCCCCGACTTTCTTCGTCTGCCCCTTGTTTCGACGCGGGAACGACATGTAGATGGAGCCACCGCCTTTCTGGCCTGCCGCCCGATTCGTCTTGCCACAAGCGCTACACAATGGTTTCCTAAAGCAGTTTTGAATATAACCATAAAAAAGAAAGAAATTAAGCTGTCGACTTGACGTTCAGTCAATTCCTTTATTGGTTTCTTGTCCAATTTGTTGCAATTTCTGTCTCTTGAGTGATTTACAAGATTTCAAATCATTCTACAAGCCAGGAAGTCCCCGATAATTGCACTCAGTGTTCACATTTTCACATTTTTCCTGCTCGTTTTGTGCTCCCAATGAATTTCAAGTGGATTACAATAATTCGCTTGTCATTGGAGGGACAGGAAATAGTGATCCTGATCGGAAGCTGGGTTGGAGTACCCACAATTGCCCACCGAATTAGTGCGCTTTGTGTCATTAGTTCTCGTTTCAAGTTGGGTGAGGATTTGGATTTTCGGGGAATGGAATTGGGAATAGAAATGGGAGCGGCAGTGGAAATGGGAGTTGAAATGGGAGTTAGTAAGCGGCAATCAAGTGAACGCACTCATCAGGCGGAGGACGCAAGCCTTTCAATCCCAAACATTTCGGTATTCCACATTTTTATTTGACATTTTTTTAGCCAGCTTCTGCTCCATTTTAAACCCTCTCAACTCCGGTTGGCTCTTTTGAGGCTTATCAAAAGTGCTCGGTCGTCACAGTGACAGATTTCGTATGCCTGTTCTTTTATGCGCAAAGGCAGGAAAACCACAATTTTGAGACCTAAAAAAAATATAAGCTCCCACAGAAAAAGTAAGCTGGACTAACGACTTTTAAGAAGATTAATGTTGTGTGAGTTTAAGTTAAAATACATGTAGTTGATATGCAATTAATTTGCAGATAATAAACGTTTAAGATAGAATTACTTATAAAGAAAAGCTCTGTAATATATAGCTCCAAGCTCAAGTTCAGGACAAAATATATTTGAATTTATGGACAATGAAAATATTTAGCTGTGTACCTTGGAAATTGTTACATTTTGCAAATAATTTATAGCCAAATGCACATTTAAATCCATTTAGCTGTTGTGTTCAAACATTTTTCATTCCCATCGAAGGCCAAAGTTTAGTTAACAACTCAACGACGTAGTCTTCTACTTCCTGACAATATAATTTATTTAAATTGTACCCCTCCTCGCAAAATAAAAAGGGGAAGCCAACTTCCCTTTCAGAAGATTGATGACTTCCAGCGACGACAGCCACAGGTGTAGCTGGGCTATATTTGGAGCTCAGCATATTTATGATGAATTACCTGAGTCAGCTGGTCTATGCTCTCCATTAGATTACTTTCCATCATGTCACGCTCACTTTCCCCAGCTGTCAATAAGCAAATGGCAGCGATAAATCCTCCCCAGCCAATATACACATTTAACATATATAGCCCGGCTGCTGGTTGTGGAACAGATATCTTGTCGATACTCCGCAAATTGTTGACATTTTAATTGAAATTTATTGGGCCTAAGAAAGGCCGTTGTTTGGTCATTTAACTGAATTGCCTGCATTCAGCACCTGTACACAGCTGACAAACGCACGAATAGCGAGCGGATATTGTAAATAAATTAAATAATACACAACGGCAGTGGAAAAAGTTTTCCATTTCCATTCATCAGCCATGACAAATCCGATTCCAAGTCAATGGGCAAGCTGGGAAAACCCGAGAAGTGCAACTGCACTGAATTGAAGGCAGCTCTAAACTTGTCCGATTATAAATCAAAACTTTCGATTTTCCCAGGGTTTTCTTTCCGGTTTGCTTCTAGGCGACTTCCGGTGCCACCAGCTAGACAGAATGTTGCTGGAAAAAGGAGAAAACTGGCGGAAAAAGAAAATTTTCCAAGGCGAAGCAACTTTCACAGATGAAAAAAAGCGACTTGATAGCAAATAAACGACAATTGATCGATTTTAAACTTTTGAGAAATGTACATAATACGTATTAATACTTTTCTTTATCTGCGACTGACTTCTGTCTAAAAAAGTTGCTGCTAACATTTAAATTTTATTTTAAAGCATTTAAACTACAATATCTATCATCCTTGGAATGATATTGTTGCACTCAATGCATTTGTACATTAGTTAACAATTCCATGCCTAACTTTTAACCTTTTATATTCACCTGCAGAGTTGATAATAAAAATAGTTTATGGAAAAACTAGTTTGGCAACTGGCCAAACCGCCAGCACAGCAAAAAAGGATCATAAATTACAGTTGTCAACTATTATGAGGGCAAAACAAGTGAGCTAATCGAAAAGGGCAAAAAACAAAAATAGCAAAAATGGGCAACAAAATGCCATTAAAGTTTACAACTTGTTTTGGGAATAATTTACAGCAGAAGTGAATCTAGCAAAAAACAAGGGCAGATACATTCAATTAAACATGAACACATGAATGGAGCTCAATAACCGCCATTTGTGTCCTGAATTATTTATTATCTATGTACATTTAACTAACAAACTTTAAGGTAAAGTAATTTTCAAAATATTTTATAATGAAATATTTGAAACGTTTTCATTAGCCTGTAATCAGGCTTTAATTTTCTTAAAGGAGGTGTTTACTTGCTCGGAAAACGCGTATATTCTTTGCTTTTCCAACTCATCAGACAGACAAAACGGAATCCGTGCTGTGACACTCGAAATTCGCCACGTGTCTGGATTTTTTCCCAACCCAAATCTCGGCCTGCTCCCCAAAATGTGTGTCACACACATTCTTTCGTATATGCTCGGAATTGTAATGAGAAACCAGGAATGCCTCGAATTCCCTGCAAATTTGCTTTGTTCATTTGGCACACGAAGAAAGTTAATTAGAAGAGGTAAATATTGAATATGAAATGCAAGTGGAGATAATTGAATTTCATGCATAAAGGAAAGTGGTGTGCGCATAATGAAAAGTTGGATTATTATATTGTGGTTTTGCATAGTAGATTTTGCAGTATTTAAATGTATACATTTGCAGTTAGTAGTTGTGTAAAAAATTCTTCAACTATTTTTTACTGTTCTAAAATTAATTTTAAAGTGGTTAGCTGCACGCCAAGATACTGAAACCAAAATACTTATTAATAAATAGTAGATTTTGCAGTATTTAAATGTATATATTTGTATGCAGTTAGTAGTTGTGTAAAAAATTCTTCAAATATTTTTTACTGTTTTAAAATTAATTTAAAGTGGTTAACTGCACGCCAAGATACTGAAACCAAAATACTTATTAATAAAAGGGGTGTAGTTTGCATTCCCTTTTTTTAGCAACTCACTTTCCTTCAACTTGCCGTAAAAAAGATCCCACAAGGTGAAGATAAAAACGCAAGCAAAGTGAACTTGATAATCAGGCACTCAATTATCCCCTAAGTTTTCACTAATTGGTTGGCTTAAAGTCAAGTAGCGGGCAGACCTTCGACTTCCTCCCAGGCAGCTGTCACTTTTGAAAAGTTGCCCTCGCCGTGGAGTTGAGGGATTTCTGCGGGAGCTGTTGCAATATTTTGGCGCATAATTCCTTCCCTGCGCTGTATATAAAATTTAATTAAGACGCATAAAGTTTTTCACACTTTGACACAGGCCCCAAAGCATATGCTCCTCCGGCTCCCCCTGTTCCTCCTCCTTCCCTGGTTTTAGCCTGGTCCAATCTCGACCCGATCTTGCCCGGCGCCGTCTTAAGGGAAACTACTTTAGTTTGGCTTTGCGCGGAAACTTTTGGGTTCTGGCCAAGCACAGAGCTGAAGGAGAGGGGGCACCTCATTTCGCTGAAACACGGATAAAAATATTTAAATGGTTACGCTTTGCATATCCTTATATCGAGAACAATCAACAAGAAACACTACACATAGTATAAAAAGTCTGTATTAATGTACTCCTATATCAGAAGAAATTCGGAATATAACTATGAGTGCAGGATAATCAAAAAACGTTTGATTCGGTATATAAAAATAACATAAAAAATGTGTTCCTTGGAAAAAGAAAAAGGTTTTTGGAAAAATATTACATATCAATTGGGCAGATTTTTACACTCTAAAATCCGTGCATAAAGAATTTTTGTAAATGACGCATTAGAATGCTTACTTTAGTGCATTTAAAATGTCCCAAAATATAGTGATACATTTTTAAAGTGTAACCTATTATTAAGAATTTTTTCTCAGTGCAGCTGCATGCTGGCAAAGCGGGCAACATTATTCGCCCCGCTGAGCGCTTTTGTTAATTATGCCACGGCTCCTGCAGGTTTCCTCACTGCGCTGCCACTTTCTTTTGGCTGTTTATTTTTGTTGGCAACCGCCAAAGTTTTGTTGCACAATTTGCTGCTCAAACAAAGCCAAAACAATTTAATTGTCACAGTCGACGAAGTGAGGCAACCAAATTGCATCTTATCGCGCGCGTGGATAAATAGCTCAAAGTGTACGGATTAAACCGAAACCAAGGCAAAACCCATATGTCTGGCAAACTTTTTCAATCAGTCGTGTACTCGACAAAAAGCGTGTATCGCAAAAACTCACTTAGTTTTTCAACATAGCACCCGCCCATCGAACATTTGCCACTTGTATTGGGTTTTTTGTCTTTGTTTTGGGTCACTACTAATGAGCAAGGACATTAAATGAAAAATGTTGACAACTTTTCGGGCAACATGTTTTCGTGGCGCTTTACAGATTCTCACTACTTGTAATTGATTTGCCTCGACTTGGGGCTCCGTTGTTGTGGCTTTTCAGCCTAGAAGGCGGACCAAGTCCTTTTCCCATTTCACAAACAAACACAAGGCGCTGTTTGAAGGAGGAAAATAAATGCCTAAGAGCGGCACTTTGGCAAGAAGCCAAAAAAACATTGGGCCAGGAGGAGAACTTTTGTGTTTTTGTGTGAGCGCTGACAAGAAGGCTCCCGGTAAAAGGCTAAGATACAAAATAAAAAAGAATGAAAAATATGAAGGAATAGAGGGAAGGAAAACTGTGTTACAACTACTGAAAAACTTGTTATCTTAATGGATATTTTGTAGTTCGTTTGTGGCCGAAATTGACTCACTCACTTCTTCTCCACCCGCTGTAAGCCATTTGCTACTCGAGACAAAACGAAAAAATATTTATAACATCTTGCAAACATTCAACTTAAGATTAGGCTACCCAAATGAAAATACTTCTAGTAATAGAACGAAATCCATCTCTGTCTTCTAAATATTCAAGTTTGACCCCATTAGCTAATTTAATTATGCAATTGATTTGCTGCGCAGCCAAGTTAATTTAATTAAACTTTTACCTTTTGACGCTTTTAGGTCGCCTGCGCGAAAATCGAATTTTCCCTTTGTGGCGAGCTAATGAATCGGAAAACGCGCATTCAAAATGAACTGAAAACTTCATCTACGACAATTAATTCCAGTTGAGCTCAAGTGTCAGAGCTCAAACTCTCTATCTGAGTTTACATTTTATTGAATCACATTCCCGTGCCGCCCACCCACTTTAATTGAATCCGATTATGCCATTTGGAGTATACAATCTCGATGGCCAGTATCATAAGGGTAATGCCGTAGCTGAAAAGTAGTATCAACAGGGCCGAACTCACGGTATCCATGTCAACCTGGAATCAAGGATGCTTTTATAGTTGAAAAGGGGCAAGTTTTAGGAACTCACATGCAGGTCTGAGGTTTCGATTTTCTTCACACAAGGCGGTTTCCTCGAGTGCCAGACATTGAAATGATATGTGAGTATTCCCGTTTCGGTGACACGTCTCAATCTAATGAGATTTAAGAATTAATAATTGTAATTTAGCAACATTACATATCCTTACTCACCCATAGGAAATCACCTTTCGCATGGGAGAATTCTTTTGCATTATGCTCACAGTTTTTTGCGGCGGAAACATGCTGACTTCGGTCAGATCGCAAATATCCTGTTCACTAAAGGTTTCAGCAATGATCTTGTAAGCAGCAGCCACATCCACATGAAAAGCAAAACCTAAATACTTGAATATTAATGGGTACTTATATGGGTTAATGAATTACTAACGTTCATGTTTGACCCTGAGTAAGCCCGTTTCTGGATCCAGCCAATTGCTGGCTGAATTATCCTTGGCATGAGCCCCAGTTTCATGGCTGTGAACGATGTCCCGATAGGATTTAGCAGAATCTGCAGAGGCTGGATTTGGATCCACTGGTTCGTCTTCATCGGCTTCGTTTTCCTTGGTCGTAGGCAAACTGGTAATCTTTTTGGCATACAGCTCCATGGACACAGGATCTTTAGTGTGCTGATTGTAAAGGAGATTTTGAAACTTAAAATTGCAATGCAAACTTATTAAATCGTTTACCAGAAAGTAATCCCTGTTGTAGAGTATATCCTCCATGCCCACCTTCAATGAACTGTGCACCAGATCGCTCAGAGTTTTGATGGTTTTGGGTTTCTCCATCAGCAGAGTGCCCACAATACTAGCCGAATAAAACTGATAGATGCAAAATGAGAAGAGTAAGCTGGTGATTACAATACAGCGACCCGAAACAAAACTGGTGGAGAATCCCAAGCCCTGTTGGCATATGATTCCCACGAAGAACAGCACGGATTCCAGGAAAAGACCCACTCTTTCAGGCGCCTTCTTCTGCTTGGCCTTTCGATCCTTGATGTATTTGTTTAGCTTCTGATAGCAGCGTTGCCAAAGGGTTCCCGCATCGATCGGTGTGGCATCTTCATATTCTTCCTGTTTTTCCTCAACTTTTTCCTTGCTGACCACCACTGAAACCGCAGTGATGGGACGTACTGGAGCTTCCACTGGCTGCTGGTGTTGTTGCTGATGGTAATGATGCCTCGGAGGCGCTCCACCTTTGGGTTTTATTAAAGCCGAGCCATCGTGTGGCACCAGTTTCCACTCGATGGTGGTGAGAAACCAAAGAATAAATACCGTCAGAACGCCGCAGCCCACAATTAAAACCCAAACATCGTTGGTAAATGGTTGCAGGAATACAATACGATCCTTTTGGGTGCTTCTCGGATGGCGGAAAATGAAACAAGGACGACTCGACCAACTGCGCCCGGCCACATCGATCCACTTGTGCCGCTCCAGCCAGTAGAATATGGGTGCTCCGCCAATATCCGTCTCGTTGCGTATGAGGGCACCAATCATGCCATCGAACCGGCCGTTCTTCACATATCCCCACGACGTCGTCCTGGACAGGACGAACGTCCAGTTGAACATGTCCCGCACCGCCATCAGCAGATTGAAGTTGAAGCGGTTCATCGTGTCGATGTGACCGGACACCGTGTGCGTGAGGTAGTACATCAGGGTGCCAGTCATGTTCTTGTTGGTCACCTGCCAAGGGGAACGGATATCGAAATATTGTTGCACTGGAATAAACTACTAAACTAATTAAAAATACATATGTGACATGGATGTAGAGAAAGTAAAACACAACATACTATAAACTTAAACACTCCTTTAAATTTGTCTGAAAGTATGCATTGGATTTGCCATCCAATTCATTCTAAAATTCAACGTCACTCTTAGAGACTTTTATAATTGATAGAAAAACCCAAGTGATTTCTGCGGTTTTCCTATATTTTTCTTGATTGTACCACCACCTCTCTCGCATGATGATGGATCTATGCATTCCACCCAATCTCCCAGTACTCACCACAACCATGCATCGCACCCTGGCGTGCTGCATGTCCATCCGGCGACGGACTGTGGACGTGGTCCGAAACCATGTATGCAACTGGATTCCCTCTGACGGCGTGAAGCTGCCAATTTCGGTCAGATTGACGTGGCCGCCGTAGTTGAGTCCGGGGTTCCTGAGCGATGGTCCGAAAATGGGTGCAAGTCGTTGTGGGAATTAGTAGTCGGGAAGTCGACAGTTGGGAAATTATAGCTGATGTGTTGATGGCAACCAGGCAGATGGAATGCTGCGCTCTGGTATTTCAGGGGAATGATTGGTTTTGTGGTCAAGTGTTGGCGAAATGATAGTTTGTCCTTTGACTGCAGCTAATTAATATCCTATTATGCAGCTAAGGAAGCTTTGGAGGTGTTTGAGGTCAATATGGTTGAACAGAGATCTGAGATACATTGATGTGGATTCCATTGCCTAATTAAACAGGCGAATAACTTGGTACCACGTATATGGAATGTACATAAAGTTAGTTAATAGTTAGGTATTACAACTGCCATTTAATGACTATAATTAAATGGCTCTAAAACCGCAATGGCCAGGTTTATTTGAAGTAACCACACATTGCTGACTGAAACAGCAAATGAAATATATTAAATGTACAAATAAACAAAATTATACGGTTGAATGAGCTAAATAAATTCTAAAGCTCATCGAATGCTGAAATAAGCAGGCAAAGTCTGCTATTTAGTTTGCTAATCAATGATCCTAATCAATCGACATACAACAAGTCCCTTGAAGTGCTCAGTCAACAATAAACAATAAAGGGACAAACATTGCATGAAGTATTTTCGCTAAAGGACAATGCACTTCAATTCAAGTTAAGATTGCTGCTTGCGGTGATTCTGAAGTTGATGACCTGGCCAGTTAATCACTCACCAAACATCGAACAGAGTGTAGTGCGCTGCCTCGGACATTCGCTTGGCCAGAGTGAGTTCGGTGTTCATGTACAGGTTCATGCCCCCCAAGAAGCTCTCGATGGAGGGCAGCTCCTCATCGTCGGTCGCCTGAATTTGCTGCCCCGGCGGCTCCTCCTTCTCCTCCATGCCCCCCTCATCACTTTTCGCCGATCCTCCGGCTGTCTGCGTACTTCCATGCCAGGCGAAATCCTCCATCAATAGCCAGTGAAACTTCTCGCTGTAGAGCATCTTGGCGGAAGCCTTTGAAATGATTGCACTTGAGTACTTAATAAGGAGTCTACAACTAGACGAGGCGATGAGCGCCAGCACTTGGAACAAATTGCACTACGTTTGGATTTATACAATTAAGTAAGGTTTATGTGTTTAGTCGAATTAGCGGACAACAAAATGTACTTGTTTCTTCAAGTTAATTATTTTTGGTTCTTAGCAAGCCTTTCATAAATATCTTCAGAGGTATTCTTCCAGTGTCCTGTGGAGAAACCCCAACCAGATTCTCCAGTTTCCATTCCAGTTCCCATACCCCCACCTTACCAGTTCGAGAAATCGTCGACTAAGGACGCCGCATGCCAGATCCACGACCGCAATTTGCCTGAGGGCTTCCATCCGCAGGACGCCCTCCAGCCACTCGGAATTGCTCTGCGCCTGGCTGGGCGTCTGGCTGTATCCGCCGGTTGGTCCGCTGCCCGGTCGGTTGGGTCGCCCACTCGATGGTGCCGCCTGGGCCAGGACATCGAGGAGGACAATCCGCACAAAGAGCTCGCTGTCGTAGAGACTCTTAATCAGCTGAAAATTCTTCGCCGCGAAGGCGTCATGAAGTTCTGCAGCGTTGGGGATTTGGTTTGGGGCCTGGAGATGTGGCTTCTGGCACGTGAAGTACGTTATCCTGGGTATGTGCTTATAGTCCTGCGAGAAACGCAATATCAGGCTGCTCTGCAGCAGCGAAGTGCGCTGCGGTTCCGCCAGGCCATAATCCAACTCCAGCTCCAGCAGCTCACGTTCCGGCAATCCTTGGCAGGATAATGGCAAAAATAGGAGTAGCCACCAGTGCATTGTGCTTTCTAACAATAAGTTTACATGCAAATTTCGCCTGTATATATATCACCGCCTTTGTGCGTAAATTATTCATTTGGTTTTGGCTTTGACATTTGGCGGCTGTCAAAATCGAATTGAAATTGGCCCATAAATCGCTCATTGGAATTCACTTTTCTTGTCAACTGACACCGCTCACCGTTCACCGTCATTATTCAATTTCGTTCAATTACATTTCATAATTCATGATCCACGCCCGTCTAGCCCATGAATATGCATAAAGGATACAAGGGTCGTCCCAAGTGTGCGTCTCAATCGCACTCAAACTCCTTTCGTCCTTTGGGGCTTAACGCTTCCCATGTCATAAATTCGGACAGTTTGTCACCTTAATTGAATTTCCTTACCCATAGGGGTAACAAAGCGGGATATATATCTGAAAATATATTGTGAATTAATTTTGGCTAAGCGGTGATATAATCTAGTAGAGGTAATCAAGGTTTATGCATTCATAATAATTCTTATTTGATTTAAATTAGTATAATTTGTTAATAAACTGATTTTCAATAGCATTTCTGACTTTAACGTTTGCTGTTGATTTCGAACATCTGCCAACTTCTGTGGTTTCTACTTCTGAATTTTCGTTCGCTCTCATTTCCGTGCCTTTTCCTGCCGGCTTTTCATTTAACATTTTATTTTTGTGGTCAAGTGAGGAGACCGAGAACAAAGTCATATTTCCTTATTATCTGGGCCAACGCGGTAATACCCCGAAATAAAAAAAAACGAAAAAAATGGAATTATTTATGGCACTGTCCATTCGCTCTCTGCTAAGTGGCGCAAATTACATTTTTGTTTATTTTTCCCTTAACTTGGCCTTCAGCTCCCAATTTTTGGCCCTACTTATAGCTGCAAAAGGTTGCTCTTGCTTCCGTTGACTTCCATTTCATTTTTTTTTGTTTATTGTTTGCTGGCCACAATATATTTTGGCGTATGGCTTTTGGCGTTCGTTGAAATACTTAATTGTACTTCAACGCGTTGAAGCGCATAGCTTTAATGGTCGTCGGTACTTGTGGATGCTTCCACTACCTTTGGCATTATTTATTTGGTCTTTAAGTGGCAGCAGTGGAAAATGCTGGAAAATGCCCTCAAAAGCAATGAGTGGTAGGTCAAACAGGGCGTATGGGTGATATTGTGTAAGTGCTTCTCGTAAGCGGTTTGCTTTTGGCCAATAGTTGGGCAATAAGTGTGTGCTTTTGTTTGAAATTTAAGTTAATATCTTTAGACGCAATATTTCCGAAATGAAATTAAGGTAATGTGCACACTCATTTCGGCCTTTGGGAGCCCCCACCAAAAGTGCAACTAAGCTGTCATAATGAGTGGGTAAAGACCTCGTTTGCTTGGCAATAAAGCCGACAACAGGGACGACAATTGCCAAACAGGAAGTTTTGCAACCGGCCAAAAGAAACTTTTCATAAAGCACTCGTTTCCTCGGGCTAGTCTCTGGAGCTAGCAAATGTTTTTTCTGTTTTCTTTTTGCGTGTCCTGAATATTGGCCAAAGTGTCAACGGCAGTTGCAAGTGCGGCTCTGCTTTATGAGCCTGTGCCCCTGTGCCCCTGCAGAAAAGCCAAGTTTCGTCCTGCAGGACGAGAAGCCACAACAAAGGAGAGCCAAAGTGCAAAATGAACAACCATCCAGGGGGTCGAAGGCCAAGGGGAAAGGGAGAGGGAGTGGGAAGGGGAATGCAGTGGGAAGTGGCCTACCACCGACGACATTTGCATGCAAATGATGCACTTTCCAGCGATTCGCTTCTCTGGGAGCAGCAGATGAACTTGTTTTGTGCTAATGAGATCAGCATGCAAATCGCTAGCTAAGGACAGGAAATTGCAGTGCAAGAAGTGTAAGGATAATGGGTCATGCCAATGCGTCTTATTCGGAATTCACAGCACACACAATCGGTGAATATTATGACAAGTCGCATTAATCAACAGGCAAAAGCTCTTAGGTGTTAGTCACTGAAAACAAATTGGAAGGAGAATGTGTTTAGAATGTTTAAAGAAATCAGAGTAATCAAGGCTCCTTATAAGATGCTGCAGTATTATACTATATTATATTAACATATCATATCATGTTAGCATATAGATAAACTGCTTTCACAATTTCAAATTGGAGTTCAAAATTTCGCATAACCCAAAGATTCTTAATGAGTGCGATTTCACTTTCATCGCTGAAACTTTTACCTTCGCTGTCTCTCAACATTTTTACAGCATTGCGATGAAGTTGACAAATTCCGCTGACATTCAAGCAACAAAAATATTAATAAGTGTGAGGCGGTAAAAACTTCCAACGACTTTTATCCTTGAAACGCAGCATAGACGAAAAATTGCAGCTGCGTTCTGTGGCCCGGAGATATTCCATTTGGTTCAACTGACTTGACAGACAGCTGTGACATTTGTTGTTTCGCATTGCCGAAAGATAAATGTGGTCTCTGTACTTTCTTGCTCCTGACAAGTGGTTAGAAAACCCATTTATATATAGGTTATAAGGAAAGTGGAAGATGCCATGGATAAAGTTATAGTAGCAGTATTCAAATAAAATTTCCCTAGATTTTATTAAACTTTAATACATATATTTTGGAAAATTCTACTTGAGACAATATTTATTATATCTTGAAAAGTTTTTAATTAAATTAAATGGTATAGTACTTATGTATATATAACTATACTTAATTCTTTCTTGTCCGAGAAGAAAAATTCCTTTAATTCCTGAAAGAAAAATATTTCTCTGGCTTCTGACACCGTTCTTATCCCCCCTGTCGGCTGAACCCTTCTCTGTAATAAAGCCATAACTATAATAGTATTAAATAAATCACAGTCCAATCTGGCGTGCTCTTTTTGCTTTTATTGCCGCTTACGCTTTTCCTTGGCCTTTCACTTGGGGGAAAAGTTCTTGGCGTCAACTGAGAAAGTCGCGTTGAGTGCATTTTTTTGATTTATAATAAAAATAATATTAAAACCATATTACATCATAATGAAAGAGCGCGACGAGCAGAAAGCGAACCGTAAACAAGTTTCGAGCGAAATAATAAAATGCGCTCTTTATGCATTTTCCTCCCGGGCAAACGCCTCACCAACCTGCCTTGGCACCTTTTTGTATAATGCGTGTTATGTAATAGTTTGCCTTATCCGCAGCTTTCCATTTTCCACTTTGCCCCGTTCTCCCTTCTCCCTTCCATGGCCAAGCTGTCGGCGGCGTGCAAACTTGGAAGCGTCAAAAAATTTCCACCATATTTTCCTTTGCGTTTTTGTTATGCTTTTGTTGCAGCACACAAGTTTTCCATCCAAAACGACAGCGGCGGCGCCTGCAACACTTAGCCAAGATAAGTGCACTCAGCAAAATACCACTTACTTTTATTAGATCATTGAAATTTGTAGTTTTCTAACCTAGTAAAATGTGATAATTTATTGACATTACTTAAAAGAAACAAACTTAAAAGAAAGAAGCTAATAATTTTATCCTCAATGATATTGAACTATATTAAAAAGTGTCTAAATGTGTGCTTCTTCAGCATGTTTTGGACAGAAAAAGGCATCCATTTTCAAAGGGCTAAAACCTGTAGATATTTCGCTATACCTTGAATTCATTTTTCCATGTGTAGCAGGTAGTCCCCAGGGAAGTGGGTTTGTTGGCCACATCTCAAGCCTGTGCTTGAAATGCTTAACAAAAATAAGCGTGGCCGTAAAAGCAGCCACAAACTTTCGCCAAAACAATTTTGACACCTGAACCCGAACCATTTGCCGTGTTGACAACGGACCGGGCCATGTTAATTCCACGCAGACTATGCGATCCATGGCTTTTGACAAAAGGCAAGAAAAACTTTGGATCCCCCGGAAGTCAGGAAAAAAAGAGCAAGGTAAGTTTTCAAGAACCACAGGGGCAAAAATATGTCGGGTTAAATGTGGCGCAAAAGTGGAGGGAATGCGACATAAATGTGATTTAAAACGAGTTAAAAATTTGCTTTGTGCCTTTTAGGTAAATTAAATTAAAATAAAATCAATGGATATACGTTGACCTATTATATTATTTTAAATAAAAAAAGGGTTAGAACTCTATTGCTTTTTTAGTAATTAATATCCTTGTAATATTTATTCTCACTTGATTATGTTTAAAGCTCTTGTTTTGTTTATCAAAGCAAAGATCGTGCACAACTTTCGAAATGGTTTACTATGGCAAAGTAGCTTAAGGAGCAAATAAGTTTACTTAACCCGGAGTGAGAAAATGAACCGCAGGTAAACAAACTCACGTAAACACGTAACACCTTTGTCTGAGCCCAAGCTGCATGTGGATTTTGTAACTTCCTGAGCTTTGCTTTAAGGAAGTACCACACCAAAAACCAAGTAAACGCGGTGGTGTGACCCAGTTTATACCCATATTCACAGCTTGGCAAACATCCTTGGCCCCTTGGCGGAGTGGCGGAAAAGTGCTTCAATCAAACGGCTCAGACACATATGTTACGCGGGATTGTTATGGAAATCCATAAATAAAAGCGCACAGACACATGTTTACACGCTCATCAATTTTTCCAGGCATATAAAACGCCCGGTGAGGGAAATTGTGCCAGCACACCACATAGGGAAGTCCTATAGGTGTCTAGGAAAATGCGGCAAAATGGGGAGAGGCAGTCAAACGTCGGGCGTGAACGTTTGTTAATCTCCAACCTGGCAAAGTGCGGACAATAATTCAAGACACGTACCTGCAATAAACTGCCGAGTTGTCGCCTGCATATATATATGGCCGCTAACCTGGTTTTACGACCTCCGATTCGAGATCAGCTTTAAAACGAAGTCGGCAAAATTTAATGTGACAGACGAATTAATTGAGCCTTGTCTAAACATTTTCTATTAATACTTCGTTCTTCTCTTTTTAGCTCTCTGCCACCTAATTTTCTCGTCCTGTGCGTGACCAGGACTCATTGAAATTTTCCAGGCGCGCTTCGTGTTGACATTTTGGGTAGATTAAGTTATAAACAAATACGGCAAAATGCGGCTACTAATGAAGTGCTGTTCGAGTTTTTCAGACTAGCAGCGCCAATGTCAACAAGTTTATTGTGTGAAGCTGTTTATGCGGCGAACATTTGATGGGGTGGCAAAAGCCTTAGGCAAACACGCAAACCAAATTAAGTCATAAAAACGTGGGCGTGTTTAAATGAATTGTCTGGGCGAATGGAGAAATCCGAATCGAAAAATGTCCAGGAAATCGCTTTTTATACCCGTTACTCGTAGAGTAAAAGGGTATACTAGATTCGTTGAAAAGTATGTAACAGGCAGAAGGAAGCGTTTCCGACCATATTAAGTATATATATTCTTGATCAGGATCAGTAGCCGAGTCGATCTGGCCATGTCCGTCTGTCCGTCCGTCTGTCCGTCCGTCTGTCCGTCTGTCCGTCTGTCCGTCCGTCTGTCCGTCTGTCCGTATGAACGTCGAGATCTCAGGAACTACAAAAGCTAGAAAGTTGAGATTAAACATACGGACTCCAGAGACATAGACGCAGCGCAAGTTTGTTGATTCATGTTGCCACGCCCACTCTAACGCCCACAAACCGCATAAAACTGCCACGCCCACACTTTTGAAAAATGTTTTGATATTTTTTCATTTTTGTATTAGTCTTGTAAATTTCTATCGATTTGCCAAAAAACTTGTTGCCACGCCCACTCTAACGCCCACAAACCGCCCAAAACTGCCACGCCCACACTTTTGAAAAATGTTTTGATATTTTTTCATTTTTGTATTAGTCTTGTAATATTCTATCGATTTGCCAAAAAACTTTTTGCCACGCCCACTCTAACGCCCACAAACCGAAAAAAACTGTCAGTCTTCAACACTCGCCTTCGCACTTCCACTAGCTGAGTAACGGGTATCAGATAGTCGGGGAACTCGACTATAGCGTTCTCTCTTGTTTTTTTTGGGGCCAACAGCAAAGGAAAGTGAGAAGACATTCCATGGGACAAAATGCTTTTTGCCACTTGTATATATTTTCGTGCGATTTGCATAATTTGTCCAAACAAACATAACACAATGTAACACAATGGCAGCACACACTGCGTATGCGTAATCTGGCACTCGTTGAGGGGGCAAAACAAGCTTTGGCCTCCAGCTCTTTTTTTTTTTGGTTTCGCACTTCGACATGCAAATCGAGGCGGTGGTGTTGCTGTTGCTGTTGGTCCTGTAAGGAAAACGATAAACGCCTCGAGAGCAACCCAAAACAAACCGAACAACAGCAATCCCTGGGTCACAAGCAAAGGCCAAATCCTACTAATACCCCCCACACCATAAAAAGCCCCAAACGCAAACCCAAACCGAAACCGAACCAAATGCATAACGTTTGTTGCCAAATCCGTCCTTTATGCTGAAATCAAACAACAATAAAAAAGGGAAACGGAAACGTGGAAGAAAAGGGAGCCCAAGCCCAGCCCGAAGGAAAAGTGCAGAAAAAGAAGTCCATTTTATGGATATCGCCAAGCGTTGGGTTATGTTTTATGGCTCAAAACACCCAAAAATCCAACCAACAGAACGAGTTGCAACACTCTGCAAAGACATACAAAATTAAAGTTCCATCCACGAAACTATGTAGAAAGAGTTCCTATTTATTGGAGTTAATGGAGATAAGGAATCTATGACATCTAACTTGCATTTTTCATTAATATTAAGTCGACCCTTAGAGATTTCAAGATCTGCGCACTTATTCTTAACGGAACGGACATTCCTTGTTTCCGGTTCCGTCATTATCCATCTGCCAGATGGAATTTTCCATTCCCAAGGAGATTCTGGGATTCCGTCACTTAAGTTGAGCTGATTGACCAGGACAATCGCCTCTCGCTACCTTTAAGTTCTTTGACAGGAATAAATCATTTTGTGTTTGTGCTTGGCACTCACACCTGTCCACGGCTCCTTTGCCATTTCCATTTACACTCGACCAGCCCACATTTCCGCCGATTTTCCCCACCCCATCCAACTCACTCCATTCCTTTACATTCCACACCCCGCTGGCGCAATAAACTTTTACGCATTCATTATGACCAACATGGAAAATGGCGTTTTTCTTTGTGCTCACCGCGTTTTTCCGTTTCTCTTTTAGCTGGTGAAAAGTGTGTAAGTGGTTGGGGCTGTTGGAACGACAGGAAAATGGCGGGGAGTGGGCGGCATTAAATGGCCGCGGCGGTCTCGTCACGTGCTTTTTCACTGAGAGGTTTTCCCGCTTTTCCCGCTTTTCCCAGCGGTCGCACTTCTGATTTTATTTTTTTTTTGCTTTTCCGGGGACACTGCTGAAGGTGGGCGGATAACAAAACGTCAATAAAAATAAATACTGTTGACACAGCTCGCTTATATTTTTGATCCAAAGTGAGGGTCGTTGACTTGGCCCTCGATGATGAGGATGCGTTGATAATTATCATGAGGATAATGTTGCAGGGATTCAGTTGTCAAGTGACACTTGTTCGTCGGTTTGAAGTATTCTCAACTCAGCAATAATTCTTATTCATCTTGATCAATGTGTGTATAATGTTTAAATGCTCAGCAGACTATTTTAAAAGGAATACTTTTAAAAGAATAAATTTAATCTGTATATTTTTTTAAATTTTGAAACTAACTTGAATGCACAATCATTATAATGTCATTATCAACAACTCCCCTAATATTACCTACTTTTTTAATAAAGCTTCCCCTTAAACCAATTTCCAGAGTGCCATGGAATGTAATTATGTGCTGAACTATATCTGAGGATATTACAGGCTTTTCGCCCAGCGCCCTCTAATTTCGGCGTTCAACATTCAATTATTCAAATGAAGCCGCACACACAGGCCACAGCTTATGCGACATTCACACTGCCGGCGTCCCCCAAAGCAATTTGCATTATTTAGTCGAAAAATGATAGGGAAGGTCAGAAAGTTGCTTACCCAATAAACGAGGAGACAATTGAGGCCCCAGGACAATCGGAGCCAAACAATTAAAACACAAAGTCAAACGGATACAGAGGTCAACGCAAATAATTGAACTGCATGTGAAATTGTGCAGGGGCAAGCAAAAAACAAACAAATAGTTGGTGTAGAAACCAGTCCATTTTCATCTTCCGTCTATACATATATACATATATATGTATATTTATCTGTCGAATGGAAGATACAAAGCATCTGGCAAATGGCAACTGATAAAAATACCTCGCTAAATGTAAATACAAACAGAAATTGTGGGCAGAGAAGTGGGACTGCTGCTGGAGGTGAAATTACGGGGGTACGACAATAGTCGTCTTGTCCTGTGGCTGCGGGCCGTTTTACTGGCCAATTGAACATTTCGGAAATTGGAAATTTCTCACTTGATGATGGTCCACAAATTGGCCCACAATGAAGACACTCGTGCGTGAGGCAATCGAAGGGGTCGTGGGTCATGAGCTCTTGCTGCTGTGGTTTTGCCCCTAACTCTAGATCTTCATCAATATATCTCTTTGCGGGTTCCTTTATACGCTTGCTGAAGGTAAACTTACTTTCTAGAACTGACCTATCACGAAAGATCTTATTTGGGCCTAACATCACTTCTAAAGCTGTCTACAAGTCTGCAGTAAAATGAAAGAAATCATTAGGAATTAAACCATTCTACTATTTCAGCTATAATCTGTTTGACAGACTTGCAACAGATTAGAGTTAATATTTTTTAAGAATCTATAAGGAATGACTATTAAATTGAGGGTATCTCACCGGTCTATACCCGAAATGAACCAATATTTCTCTTTGGTCTTTGCTTGGGCAATAGCCCGCAGCGGGTCACAGATGTATCCACCGAGCGTTCGCCCAGTTCTCGGTTTGATTTCATTGTCACATCTCCGTTGTCCGATTGGGAACATGAGGGATTTGCTGGGGAGGCAATTTGATCCCAGCCCGTGTCCGTTTGATTTCCCCAGTGCTTGGGCCATGGAGTGGAAACGAACTGTCCCCGTATCGCTCCCTTAACTCCTTGGCTCATCCGATGCGGCAGTGTCATAAAGTGTTTATGAGTGTTTGTCTGTGGTTACTTTGAGTGCCCGTTTTACGTCCTGTCCAAAGTTTCTGCCTGTGCCATAATTTACAAGGTGTTAAGGCGACAATTTGTGTGCGGCACTTCGACTTTTCTCTTCCGTAATTCTTTTGCCATCCCAGTTTATATAAACAAAAGAAAAAAACCAGGCCTCTACCACTTCTCATATATTTCATACAGCCTGCAAAAGGTCAAGCGAGGAAATGGCAACATTTGACAGCATCCGCAGTTGGTTTCCGCTGTGAAGAAAGCATTTCCTTGTCAATAAAAACTGTCTACATCCGGCAAAGCCATCATCAACATCTCTGTGTATCCTTCCATGCAAATTGAAAGCGATTTTGTAGATCTTCAAATTGTTTATTTGTCAGACTCAAAACTTTTTAACGTGCTGATAAACTTGAGCATTAATGGTTAAATAGAGTGTGGGCGAGACACGATTTGGGGCATATCAGGCGTATCCCCAGTGCGTTGAAAACTTTTAACTCAAATGATACTTGTCACATTGTATTGTGTTGGCTTTCATAACAGTTTAGGTGTTTTCTTCGTCTCACTGATTTCGTTTATTAGATATGGATTCCTTTGGAAAGGGCGCACAGTGATGTTTTCAATCAAAACAACAGCATCGCCATTATCATCAGCAGATACTTTGGCAGCAACTACTACAAGGCGTAAGATGCCTTGCATAGCTTATAGAACATTCCGCAAACTCGACAGGAGTGACGACTTCAGCATTTTAGAATTTTCGCATTTTCGCGTTGAAGGATGCAGGATACAACGCCGCGAGCTGCGTAGGAAATTTCACAGCATTGTTAGCGGCTTTTGAGGTAACGAGCGTTGGAAGGAAGTGGGGTGTCCTGGGTGTCCTGGGTGCTTAAGGTGAAGCCGAAGCCTTCAACAATACGGCAAATGCCGGAAATCGTCACCGCAATGTCTAAGAAGCGTGAATTGTTGCATTGGTCACAGACACACTGACAAAAAAGTGAGAGTTACTTGAACTAGTTGTTGATAAAAAATTTTAGATACAAACTTTATTCATCAGCGTCATATATAAATGATTTTAATTGTGATTTTAAGCTTGACTTAAATAAGTTGCTTGGTTCATAGCTTAATTAAGTAATTTCTAAATACCTTTCCTTGTTTGTACATATTTTTTTTACAGTTTACACTCCTCACTATTGTATCGAAGCAGAAAACTGAAAGGATGGAGGGTAACATCTGGCTAGAAAGGAATGTTTTGCATTCGCCACACACACATACCATATGGTCTGAATTAAACATTTTGCCGCATAAAAATTGATTCAAAAGTTCGATTGTGCTTTGCTTTTGTTTCACTCCTATTTGCCATAAATCGCATGAACAAACTACCGAACTTTTTATTTGGCTCGTTTGGCTCTGCATGGAAATTCAATTAAAGTGACAAACTGTCCAAATTTTTGACATGGGAGCAGCTTCAGCAGCAACAGAGAAATCACACACAAAAATCCAATGAATGCCCAATGGACAATCAGCATAAAAAAGGCAAAAAGATTTGCAAAATGGTACGAAAAAATTCGGAAAACAAACAGTCTGTGGCACAGACTTACATGCATATTCATTGTGAAGCAAATCCTGAAAATATCACAGAGCTCCACTCGTGAATTATAAAACGTAATTGAATGATTTTGATTCGACTGGAATCGTATGGGTTTTCCGGAACGAAAAGTGAAAATTAACAACAGTTAGTTTTTGCCATTCAATCGATTAAGTTGACAAAGCAATCGATACAATGGAACATGAAAACGTTTTAGGTTGAGCACTATGGAAATTGAAATCTCTTTAACAAACATTTTGTAACTTTTAAAATTTTATTTGCAGGTTTTAGAAGATGATTAAAGATTAAAGAAGATGTATAGAATATAAGTTTATGGAATACTTTTTTCGTTATATAAATAAAATAAAATGAACTGTACCGCCCGCAACTTCTAAGCTTAATGCTTTGCTCATCACCATTAAGTATACGCCCCTTTGGACGATTTCGAGTTTATTTATGAGCTAATAGCCCCGAATGCAACGATTGCCATCTGTTTGGCTGGAAGTAAGGATATGTTCAAGTATTTGCGCTGGCCAGTTGCCAACTGGCTGGCCTTTCGAAGCGGCGATTTGGCATCCAGAACCTCAAAGTTCAATTTGCAAACAAATGTAAGCCATCGAAATGCTGATTTAGTGGGCAATCAGTGACAGCTGCAGTGTAGAATTGCTTCTAAATATCCCCGTCACCGTCCTGCAATAATTTGAAACCATCTTTGAATACCAATGAGGTCAAAGCTGGTCAATGAAGATCGTCAAAGGGCAGAAAACATACCAATACAATTGTAAGCCCTTGCGACCTGCCTGCCGCGGCACTTAAAGTCACTCATTTGCACTTTACGAAAGGGCCAGGGATTGGAAGGTGACTCAATCAACTGAGTGCCCAAACAGCTCACAGTTCATTTGAGTCTGTTACGAAGGGTAACTCAAGGAATTTTTTAGATACGCGGAGAAATTTCTCTTTCGCAGAGGTTAGAGGTTGAGGAACTCTATTCCCCTGCTTGCCTGCTACTTCGTTTGATCTGGAACAGATTGAACAATCAATTACGTGCTGCCAGTCGCCACGCCCACACCTCTCACACCGCCCACTTGGCGAGCCAAGCCCACAAGGCGAAGGACCAAGGACGAAGGACGCAGAGCAAAGGTGAGGCTGAGTGGCATGAAGAAAAACGCGCATACGTGCCGTTGTCCAGGTTTCTGCAAGTGCACTTGAAATTAATGTAGTCATAAAGCGAAGAAAAATGAACAACTGCGACCACTCGCTTAGTAAATATCTGAATAGCTTATTTAAAATAATACAAATTACAAGTATATTCGATTTTGTATAATACGAGTATATAATAACACATCTTCGGTAATCTTATAAGAATTATTTAGAAATTTTCGACGTCAGGATAAATAGACGTGGGACTTATAACCAAGTTAAACATAGTTATTTAGTGAACATATTGTTATTTAAATGTGATTTTAATATTTAATCCGGTTTTTTGCAGTGCACTTCTGAAGTTCGTCCAGGTTCGCTGTCGCTGTTGCATGAAATTGACCCGCGTTGCCGGGATTTATAAATGCAGAGCGTTCGGAGCGCAGTCGATCCCACAGCTATGAGAAATGCAAGAAATCAACCAAAAGCGAACGTGCGATGCATACAAAAGCTGACTTCAAACGGATTGTTTTCCTTATGTGCGAAAGTTGACAAGCGCCCCCCCATTTTCTTTTTTGCCTTCTCTTGCTGCTGCTTTCCATCTTCTGGACTGAAAAATGCAATCAACTTGAGGCGAAATATTTTGCAGGAAAATGGTATAAGGGCTATGGAATGCCACTACTAGTAGTTCCTTCTCCTGCATTCATCCATCCAATGCGATTGCCAAAGGATGCGGAACAACAAAACCACCTGGAAACAGTCCTGCTGGCAAAACAGACTTTCATTGTTAAAGGATAATAAAAAGGAGCGCAACAATAAAGGAACAAAAGTTTCGGCAGCATGAAAATTGTACATACAAGTTAAATGCATAATGCATTATTGTTTTCCCACAAAAGAACAATAGGTATCGGTATTACTATGTATTACAATCGATTTTAGTTAGGCAGCTAAGCAAAGATATATTTTGTAAATTTTGCGTCTGTTACAGATCTAAAGTAAAAAACCCCGGAAAGTATCGTTTAATTGGATTCAAATACGATATAATTCATTAAACGTTGAGCTAAATACAGAATAAAAGTTGTAACAACTGTCAAAACAAATTGTTGTGTAACTTATTTGCTTTCGCCTGAATGCCATTGGGAGCGTTAAGACAACAATAATGCTTCATTATTGTTATTATTGTAACATATATATTTTGGTATGCCCATACAAGTGTCAGTTGTTCATGCAGATTTTACTGCGATTAAGGGGGCGTGTAAATATTTCGTATTATTTATCCCTTGAGAGGGAATCGCCCGTTTGTGGCATTAAATATGCAAGGGCAGCGCTTTATTCGAGCGACTGACCCCTGGGCAACGGGCAGCAGCTCAACTGACTGGACTCACCAGCCGAATGGACAGCAAAATGTTCAAATGCTTGGACAGCTGTCGGCAATTGCGTAGCCAGCAAAAATCATCAAAATTCATACGAATTTTTTTTGACTTCACTACTCTTTGATGGGGTATGAAGCTATACAAATATTTGGGGTATTTGCAAAAATTCTGTTTCAGGAAAATCATTTTGGCCATATTTTCAAACAAGCTATAAGATAACCTAATCATAGGTATCACAAAATTAACTAAACAGACAAATCTGCTTTCAACATTCAAAAATTTTGAGGTATGTACTGCTTTGTTTTTCCCCAAATCTCGTCAAGTTTTCATTGTGTGCACAAGTGTGGATTAACAAAGATTTTTTGGGTCGTTTTCAATTGCAGATAAATGAAATTTATAAGCCACAAAAGTGGAACGCTGCCAAGAACACACAGGCTTGGGGGCTAAATAAAATTTAATGTTTTCAATTAGCTGTCAGAAGTTGTTCTTCGCCCCAATGCCTTTGGTTCACATCACACTGCACCCAAACACACACACACACACCCACACCCTCCACCCCCATTGAAACCACACAATCAGCAACCCTTAAGCATCGACAAAGAGCCCCCGCCACCCCAAATGGGTTTTGGATGGTATGGTTTGGTATGGTTTGGTATGGTTTGGTATGGTTTGGTATGGGGGTCACTGCTGTCGAGTTGACTGGTAAACAATTTGGTGCCAAGGAACGGGCACCGAGCGTTGATTGCATGGGCCTCAGATTTTGGTCAGGACCTGGGTGTCTGTGAATAATTTCGGCATTATTGCCTGTGCTTAATTCAAATGAAATTAATTTCGCAAGGTAAACGCCAGGCGAAGGACCAGCCAGGATCAGCCCTGAATCTTCGTGTCCATTGTTTTTGGGTGATTTAATGGCTGGGGGGTGAGTGTGTGTGTATGCACGTGAACGTGTGTGTGTGTGTGTGCAAATGAATTCATCCCTTGGGCAACATTTTATGGCATAATTTGAGGCGTCAGGAAGTACGTCGTCCTGGTCGTCGCCCTAACCAGCAAAAAGGTCAGTTCCCGTTTTGGGTGTGAATATTAATGTCTTATATTTTATTTCGCAGCTCGGTTTCTCGTGCCGTTCAGCTTTTAATGCGATTGTGTGAGGCGTGAATGCTGTTGATTTTTCGAGCCCTCGAAGCATTTAATTATGTGCAACTTGTAGACTTTGAGGCTTTAATCCTGTGGCAGACATGTTTCGATTGCCAATTCAAGGATAACTTCATCGCTGGAGCCTGCAGCCAGGACTCTTTCTTGCGGCACTTGCAAATTCAGTACTATATATATTTGTGTGTTGAGCTCTAAACACGTTCTTAGCATTCAGACAGACTCGACGGGAGGTTGGTTCCCCTTCCACTTCCTTGGCCTGTCGGATTGTCTGATTTCCCAGATATTTTCCTATTTTTTATGGCCACAGGAATCCGGCCCCTTTGCGTTTCCCCCAGAGGGAAACGGAGACTGTCTGCCTCTTTGCTCCTGCCATTGAGTAGATTAAAGTGTAAATATTTAATGCTCGCGATTTGCACGGCCTGAGTTATTATAATGGTGCCAGCAAGGAAAAGCCAAGAACCCTTTATTTGGAATTTAAGCTCTTTTTAACAGACTTTAAGGATCTGTTCAGCAAACAGAGCGAGTTTACCAGAAAAAGTTGATCAATACTCATGGAAAACAATGGCACAAAAAGCGGTTTATTATTCGTTGAAAATAATCCATAAAAGATGTTCTACTCTCAGTTGCTTTCAATGGTTTTTGTTGAGTTTCGTGCAACTTCTAATTGAGCATACTCTAGATACATGCATGTGTTTGTGCTCTTGGCCAAATTAGAGTATGGACGGTTTTTGTTTTGGTTTTTACCATACTTGATAATTGACTGCAGAAGCCAAAACAAAAACAGAATAATACTTACTCTATATGAAGTGGTATCATGAAGTAGATCACTTAAGGTTAATTTTAAATATGTTTTTCAAATATATCAAATTTGCAGCTAAATAGTAATTAAATACTATTAGAACTAAGAAAATGGGAGAATGAGTGGGGTTTTTTGTGTGGGTCTTAAAACTTCTATCCTTCAGCCCTTACCAATTAACTTGAAACGTGTATTTAACGACATCGAAATGAACTACCAGAAGCAGAACCTCATGGAAAAGATAACGACTGTCTCATTATCATTCTGCACACACACCCACATACTAATACACCCACACAAATTGAAGGATATGCCCTACGCAGGCACACACAATCCCACACAATCCCATACACGTGACCGTTTCGAATGGCGGCGCCAAGATTGACATAATGACAATGAAACGCCCAAATGATTGGCTTTGCCTAAAAATACACACACACATGCCGAAAGGAATATATAGAAAGAGAGGTCACAAAGCGGCAGAAAGAGAGGGCAGCTGGAGCGTGAAAGAGAGGGAGGGTTCAGTACACCGAACTGGCAATTATGGCAGCCAGTTAGATAATTGGAAACAGAAGGCCAACGTTAGCGTCAACACAGCAATGAAGTGGCTTTAAGGAATCGCAGCTAAAAACATTTGCACCAGAACTAAATCAGACACTGGAAAAAATCCTAGCTAACCTAAAATAAGTTTCAAATAATTGTAATATTTGCTTAAAACTAAACGTAAATTTAAGAAGTATTAAGGATTTAAAACATCCCTTATAATCTCAGCTTTGGTACAATTTTCTTTCGGTGCACACACACTCCGTGAATTTCATTAAAGTTAATAATAATCGTAATAGTCTCCCGCTGGGTCCTGGTTTTGGTCCTGTTCCTGCCGCTACTCCTGCTCCTCCTCCTGCTCCTGGGCACACACATGCACGAAGTTGGGCTTAAGTTCTCAAACACTTAATGAGGCATTCAAAACAATTATGTGCTGGTGAATCTGCTGTCCCCAGAATTTCGCCCCTTGAATGTTCCTGTGTGCTTTGCATTTGACATTATTAATATTTAAGACTTTGGCTAGTCGTGGCCGAGGAAATGGCAAAAGGGCTTTCGTCGAGCTTTATTTTGCGAGAGAAAATCACTTTAATAAATTTATGCACACCCCTGAAGGGGTCACAAGAAATATGAAAGGTAAATGGAATTTGCCTTTGTCCAGGCCAAAAAACATATACAATTTAATTAAAGTTTTGCCCAGAAAGCAGAACCAGGCACAACTAATACACACATGTGCCATGCTCCATGCTCTAGGACTCGTCCTTGTCAACAGCTGTTGTCCTGTTCGCATCAGTCTTGGTCCTGTTCAGGCGCACGAGTCCTGCTGATTGAGTGGCAGCAAGGACATGATGGCAAAAAAGCCACAAGTGTGCCTGGCACATCGTCTTGAATGTTAATATTTGCACATTCAATTTGCACGCAGACATTCGCATACGGAAAGGATTCGCAAAAAAGGACTCGTCCTTGAGTTCTTTTGTTACAAAAATGGGCATTCGTTGCTGCAATTATTTGAGCATTTCTTGCACTTCCTGCCATTTAAAATGGATTGCATATAAAATTCTCATGCATTTTATTCTGCCAATTTCTTTTTTTTCGAGCTTATTTCTCTGTGTTCTGCCAGATTTGCCCAAAATAACAAAGAGCTTCAAAATTGTTAGCTCCATTGTGTTGGTAGCACACATATCCTTTTCCTTTCCTGGCTGGCCTGCAATGGGTTAAAACTGAAATTAAATTGTGATGCCCACCAAAGCCATCTTTTGTGTAGTTTGTGCTTGGTTTTCGGATTTAAGACGATGTTCCGAAAAAATGTGTCAAACGGAAGTCCTATCAAATTTTTAACTGGCAAAGAGTGAAAGGATGAAAGAAATGTGTTCTTTAATGAATTATATTAAAAACGACTTAGTAAAGTTTAAGCACTATTTTCATTTCGTAATTGAAAAACTTTAACTACTCTCGCCCAAAAGTGCTAAAACTTAAAGTATTTATCTGGAATTACTAAATTCTCCAGTGCCCGAAATTCGTCTCAAATATCACAGGGGTAAATACATTTGTTTGGTACCGAATTAAATATTCAAAAGCCTGAGAAAAGCGTCCTTAAAGTTTACACACGGATTTAGTTGGGGATTTTGTGGGCTTACAGGGAAAAAAACAAGGCAAAACCCTTTTGCAGTCCCTCTGACCGATATCTGGTTTTGTGTTGATGTTCTTTGCAGGGGATTTATACACCCATTTGAGGCTTTGGCAGTCATTTAAAGTATCTGTCTCTTCTTCACTCCTCTGCCAAAGCATTTGTGTTTTTGGGTCTTCAGGGTTTTCCACGTTGTAGTTGCTGTTGTTGTTCGGTCATGTTGGGCAACCAAACAAATCGTTTGAGTCGGTCAGGCCAAGTGTCAAAGTTTTAACGCACCCTAAGCCCACAGGCTCTAATGGAAATGGGGATATATATTAATAATGAAAAATGTTTTCGGTTTCGTTTTACGGCGTTCGCCTGCAAGTGACTCTTATTCGCATTGAAGCTCTACCAAATGACGACAACAATTCATTTCACCTGGCATACATCTTAATTGGAGTGGAATCGAAAGCCCAGGCTCGAAGCCACATACACAATGCAAAAAGGGGATTACCCACAGATTGCCAACTGTCTCTGACATTTGTAGGTTGTAAGTAGTCCTAAAGCATTCCAGTTGCAGATGGCAGAGAGGAGAAGTGGGGGCGCCAGAACACGAGTCCATTGTCTTGTCTGCGGACAGTCGATAGACTGTCTATCTATCTACCCACCTATCTCCCCATCGATTTGGCTAACTATCTATCGATGCTGCAGCTTTCGACTGCAATTGCAGTGGTGACCCCCCCCTATATATCCCACTGAGTAACCCTTTTCCTTTTTGGCCCTCCCCAATAACCCCACCCCGTTGATTTAATTTATTACCCAACTGCGCTCTGGTCGCAGAGCCATTTCAGATAAATGCGTCTGTACTTTCGACAATATGGACGTTGGCCCCGCCTGGACCCACAATCCTCTAACCCCACACTTGCAAAAAATATAGCAATTTAATATTGAAAAAAGCATCAATGTAATGCATTACCGATTAAGTAGTTATTTATGGGATCAATATTATTTTTATTATTGAATGGAGTTTCCTGAAGGAACTTAAAGGATAGTATCCATTTTTAAAATGCTCAACTTATGAGTTAGACACTACCAAGTTCTGTAGTTCTTCTGTATTTTTGATTAGTTCAGTGTTCTATGAGTTATAGAAGTAAGCCAATATTTCCGAGTGCATTTACCCCCCCGAATTTTCACCCCACCCCCCTTTCGGTCGCATGTGTTGCACTCGGACAAAAGTTTGCGGTTAAATTTACACATGCTGACCGCACATGCTGACCACAAGGTAAAATTCGCTCGTCGCAGTCCCGATGACGAAGTAGATAAGAATAATTTATGGTGATGCCCCTTCAGATTCCAGTCGGTGTGTGTGTGCGAAAATTAGACATGCAGACAAATTTATTGGTCTCAACAAATCTTCATTCATTTTATTTGAATTCTTCATGCTTTAGCAAGTTGAGCTCCATTAAATTATTGTTTACAAAGTGGTGTGAACTTCGCTTGACACTAAGAATGAAATGTGAATAAACTGCAAGTGAATAATAGCATAGAGTTATTTAAAGGGATTAGATATCTTGGACTTATCACTTTAAGATATTTGAAAGAGTTGGAAGAATACTGCTGTCTATTTAAGGATGTATTTTAAAGATGGATAGATATTTGTTACACTACATAAATAAATCTGGATATATTTATTCACATTCTCTGTGCTCATATTTATCTATTTAATAATTATATGCTTAGCCAAATTTACTGCTTTAAGCCTCTTTTCGCTTCCCGAAATAATTTCACCCCCTTCTGTTTTAGCCCATTAACTTTTCCAACTCTGCATGTGATGGCTTTTAGCTGATGCTCGTTGTTTTGGCGCTTTAATTTAAATGCCAAGCCAAATTATTATTATTTCAATTGCATAACTGTTTATGCAGCTCCCCGCCACTTTTCAGTGCCCGGCACTTAAAGACTGATAGTTTTCCCCGACAGCTTTTCCAGTTTGTGTGTGCCGTCAGCAGCAGCGGCAGCGGCAGCAGCAGCAGCTATGAAAATAATTTTGATAGCATTTAATTTACGCAAATGCCATTAAAAGCTTTTCACTTTTCATTCCAGCCAAATCTGATTATTTTGTGCGTTGTTTCGCATTTTGCGAGTTCTTGTGCCGCGGGGTTCTATAGCTGTTTTGTCAGCTGACAAATTAATTCTGCGATTTCTCTGGCAAATCTCCATGACTAAAGGTATAAGCGAAAACGCAATTAGTTACATTATCTAGCGAAGAATACTGCTTTGCTTATGCCACTGTAAAGCCAGCAAGACAAGACTTGAGTAATGATCAGAGTTGCAAGTTTGAGGTCTATGAACGGATGGTCAGAAGTCAACCGCAGACAAGCTGGGGCAGGAATAGTAAACATTGGGTTCCATTTCCGCTGAAATTCCAAGCAGAAATGCACAACAAATGTGCGGTGTATCTGTGGACTGGGCACCAGAATGGAAAGGAGCAGATTGTTTGCCAGGACTTACGCACAAACTTCCAGTTGACGCAGCTAAACTTCAACTTGGTGTGCAAGTTTAGCCGGCAAATATTGGCAGGATTTAGATTGATGCACTAGATACGGTGCCCATATGTCCTCTTACCAAATGCAAATCACAAAATTCTCATTATTTTATTCATAGAACGGCTTAAGTCGCCTAATAGACAGCTAATACTAGCACATATGTATAGCATATACATATTTTCCTTTGAATATATTTACCAGCGCGCAAATTAAAAACAAACAAGTGAGCCAACGTAATCAAACATTCAATGCATTCTAAGGCCAAACTCTGTCCAGATTTTGTTGCTTTTTATGAATGGAGTTTATTTTGGATCAAAGGGCGTAATTGAAAAGTGTTTAGCCAGGGCAAATCGTTTGATGCAATGCATATCCTCATCCTGGGATGAGGGTGAAATTAAATCAAAAGTCGGGGTTCAAGGGAAAATATTTAAATGAAGTTTTTTTTTAGGTATTTTGTATACCTCAAACATTTTTAAAATGAGTTTACAAATTTGTAAAAATAATTTCCTTTAATCCCCAAACATTAATCACTGTGAAATAAGGAAAAGTTGTGCGTAAACTTTTCAGATCAATTGCAAATTATGTAATCCACTTAGGAACTGGTCAAAACTTCTTCGCTTCTTTTTTCCACTCCACGCATATCCTAATGACTGAAAAAAGAAATCAAAAAGTCTTTACCAGCAAAGTCATGGAAATCGTAGCAATTATCCGGCAGCGTCCACAAAGACTCCCCCAATATTCAGCTTTCTGATCCCGTCTGGCTACCGATTGAAACAAAAATCATTGGAAAAAATCATAGGAATATGGGAAAATAGGGAGTCAAATAGCAAGAGTCGGTAAAAAAAGGAAAATAATATTTACTTTTGCCCTGACAATGTCCTTACAGTGACTCCAGCGAGGCAAACTTTTCGATGGCGTGTGCGAGACTCCATTCCAGATTATCTGAGCCACGACCACAGGCGGATGTAGATACAGATATGAGAAGCTGGGGAACTGGAGAACTGGAGAACTAGAGAACTGGAGAAGTAGAGAAGGCCAAACTGGGAGACTGAGGGTCTTCACTGTCTGGCAACAGCCTGGTATTATTGGCTTCTGATTGGGGATTATGTTTTTAATTGACAAACTTGAATAGCTAACGACATTGTCAGCAACATGGCAGAACAATCGCCATGAAAAAAGTGCCGACAAGCGAATGCATAACAACTAGGGGTCCAAGGAGTAGGTGAGATGGCAATAGAGTGGGAGCGAGAGAGGTGCCTCTGGGATCGGCAATTCGATATGCAAGTACAGAAGGATGAAGTTATAAATGGAGTGAGGCAAAAGGACAGCACAAATTGCTTTGAGGCACTTCAGGCAAATTATTATCTACTAAAGGAACAAAGCAGAGTCCAACTGCTTAAAATAGTTTTGTTGAATTCATAAACTTAAATCTGAATGATAAAGGTGTGCCTTAAACTTGTCAGCATCTTTCTTCTAATTTACTACCCTTAATAATTAAAATCCAACAAATAAAACTTCCTAATCGTTACATTGTAAATTGATTATGTTATTTATTGAAATTTTCAGCACTATGTAAATCAATGGAGTGTTCAGTAATTCATGTTTGATTGAAATTCCAAAATACGTTGATTTAGGTCCATTTCGAAATTGGTTGGAGGCTTTGGAATAGTTGATTGAGTGGACAAAAGTGGTTGCACACACACACACACACGCATGGATTTAGTAAATTGTTGACAATATTTACCCCAAACAATTACGTAATTAACAAAAGGTGTTGGCCAAGTTCTGCACAGCACTTAACACACTCTAATCCGATTATGGCCATAAAACACACACACTCACACAAATGCGCACACAAGTACTAGGCACTCTCACACACATACACCCACATGCGCATACGCACACATGTACGCAACTAAACCAACAAAACAAATTGGATAAACATTACGACAATTTGAACAATAATTCTGATTACAGAATTTGCTCGTCCTTGTTCTCTGCTGGTAGCCACCCCCAATCTCTGTATCTCAATATCTCTGGAAATTTGTGCAGCCACAGATGCAATTAAATGCAAATCGATTTTGTTTGTATTTCGGGTGTCAGAAGACCTGGCACGCCCACCCGAAATCCTTCAATTTGTGTGGGTGTCATCGTGCTGTATAATGCAGGCTGAACTAATAAAATAGTCTTTTTCTGCATGAATATGAAAGTTTTGTTTTTCAACTCGGATATTTGCTATCTTTGAGTGTTGTATCTACTCGCATATTTGTTTTAAAATACATAAAATATAATTGCCATGGGGTCGAAATATTATAAAGATTTCATTTAAGCTACTAACTATATATAATATTAAGTGTTATTAGAATTTCAGAATTGTAAGTTCTCTTGACCAATTAATTTGAATTTGTATTAATCCCAGAGGAAAGCGGTGACTTATCGCTTTAATCAGTTTAATAAATTGAAAATTATTGTGTCAGAAAATGAGAAAGCTTATTAATTTATCCAATTACAGCATCGTAAATGATTATTGGGCAGATGATTAATCTGACAAATGTTCCTCACTGCGCTTTGATTTAGACCTTTGGCGCAGTCTTTCAAAAAAATTACAGACACGTAAAACAATAAATTTTCATAATATCCTGCAGCACCCACACGTGTGTGCCACGCCCACACTTATGCCGCCCACCAGAAGGACACGTGTAAAGTGCAAAATTGCAGCATCAGCGAAATGGTCAAAGGATAGAGATGAAGATTGGGTTAGAGTTAGGTAGAGGTAAAGTTACAGGTAGAAGAAATGGTCTTGGCCAGCTGAAGAATAGCGCTATTTGTATGCAAAGCATCGGGTCCAAACGAATAATAATACAATTCAAGCTGAAGGCCAGTGCTACCATCCACAACTGTCATTCAAAGTCAGCCCAAAAAGGCTGAGGATTGGGGATTGGGATTCGGGGAACGGCGGCGTAACACAACGAGGAACGTGTTTCAATTTTTATGACATTTCAATGCAGTTTATGTCAGCGAAACGGGTTGAAAATGTCCACTTGAATGGGAAAGACACCGAAATGCTTGTTGCAATTTTGACAATTCAAATTTGCCTGAGGCAATCCCATGACCCCCGAAAAAAATGTACATTTTTCTGGACAGTTTGCAACAATTCAATTGAATTGTAAAATTGCCAAAAGAAAAAAATCAAGAGAAATGGAAAATGCTTTGCGGTGAAATGCGAGAAATAGAACAAACTGTGAGCAATTGCTGCACATTGCTCATACGCCATGTGGTGCGGTGAAATTTCGTTATATTTTCCTTGGCAGCCACCGATAAGCAATATCTGTGGAGTTATTTGCATATGAAACACATTAGACAGATAAGCCCGAAAACTGGCCATTAACTGAAACGGACTGCCATATACCAGCATTGACTGGAAAATTACCTGAAGCTTATTTCGAAATGTTTGGCACGCAGCTTGGCTTTGATGTTGGTTTTATACATTTTTATGTGCTTGCACAGCTCGAAGGCAATATTTATGGCCAAAACGTTTGGTTGCCATACGTATGTATAAGCATTTATGCTTTGAAGGTGCAAAAGTTGCATTGGGGCACAGGAACCATTTACACTTGAGAAAATGCATTTGTTATATATTTTATAATTAATAACTGACGTCGCCTTCAAACATTAACTTGTAGCAACTAGACTTGTACACATATATATCGATAATACTGAACCTTTATTAATAAACAAATGAATTTTTAATAATTTGTTCTTTATTTTTCCGTGTACTAAAGTTCTGTTAAAATTTGTTGCGAACTCATTAAGCAGGACTTTGGACTTTGGAAGCTTGGCGTTTGTGACTCTCGATGTTTATGAGAGTTTTTAAAAATACTTTTCAATGGCAATGTGAATCTTTTATGACCCAACTGCTGTGGGTGTGCACTGTCATGCAGCATGTATATGAAAGAAGTACAAATATATATTTTTAGACGGATGCCGACTGTTAACCTTTTCTGAACATCGCGTGGGTGTTCCTGAGTAGCCGGCAAAGGCAGGGAACATCATCAACAGCAACTTAAGTAGCTCAATAAATCTTGAGCTTAACATTTGTTGAAGCTTTTGCCAGTTGGCAAACGTGACTTGTGTGCGACACCAATGTGGGTACTTCGGAGCTCTGTCTGTTTGCCAGTTCGCATTCGGTGGGATAGGATAGCTAGCCCCTTTGGAGTATGCAGTAATATTTTACAAATGCTTTCATTGAAATGCAAAAGCTTCTTTCTGGCCTTGGTTACGTGGCCGCTTCCCTGTGGCACCTGGATTTTCCAGTGTCTCCAAGCGAGCGTGATAAATAAATGCATTAGATGAAAGTACCGCTTTTTGGGTGCTACTCAACTGTGGTAAGCACACACCCGCATACTCATACACTCATAATACACCCTTAACTTGTGTGGCTGCTGGGGATTCCCCGGCCTTCAAAAAACTCATCTTCGACGGAAAAGGTCTCGGCATTTGCAATTAAATTTAATTAAAAGGTCGGAGGCCGCCTACCCTGTCTTATCTATTCAAGTCTATCATTCAGACAGTCCACTTAACAATTCAGTTATTCAAATTAAGACTCGCGGAGGTGAAGCGAGCGATGCGAATGCCAGGAGAAGGCGGAAAAAAATATAATCCGACTGGCCACGGATTATTTTAATTTTATTCATTGTGCACACAAAGATAAAAGGTGAAAAGTCTAAATGAATTTTAAATGCTCGTTAAGCATACGCCCCTTACACCCATTTACTTCAGTCGTATATTTATTGAGCAAAAAAGAGTTCGCTTTGATGGTCACACATTAAAATGGTATTTGTATTATGGATTAAAAATTAATTAACGCGCTACGCAAAGGTAAGCAGTTAAAATGTAATTAAAATGTATTTATTTTAAAGGTACCATATTGCACTTGTTTGTATGCGGTTGCTTTGAGAAATTCAAATGAAAACAATCAAAGCATATGCAGTTATTTGTATTTAATCAAATTAAAAGTATAATTAAATTATACAAAATTACAGTGAGAAACAATATTCGTTAACATAAACACTTCATACATATGTATGTAAATTCATTTAATTTATTTAACAAATTTACCCAAATCCTTTCTGTTTTCTGATTTCTGTCGCTGTGTAAGTTGGTAACCACAGCTTAATGTTATTTCCCCAATTTAATCCAATCTCATGCCAGGATGCCCAACTTTAGCTGTTCCCCTCAACTAATTGATAAACTCAAGGCAAAAGCGGCCGGACAAATTGAGATACTCCTACAAAACTAGGTCCATGACTTATGGGCTAGTTAAATAAATTTATGCTCTGTGATTTTCGTATAAAATTGATTTATCACATTAACCACAAAATGAATTGGGGAATGGTACTGGAAATTGGGGGCTTGCGGAGTGCGGAATGAAAGAGGAGCCGGACTTCATTTCATGCTTGTTGGCTTTGTGGCTCATCAATTGCCACAGGAATGTTAGGGGAAATCCTGGCGAATTCGCCGAGAAGAGGGATACGTTGTCCATATGAAATGGCATTAGATGACCCGAAAGGGGAAAGGCCATAAATCCCACTGGATGGTAAGGTCATAGCGAAAAAATTGTCCAACATTTCATGTGTATGTTTTTTTTTTTGCTCCCTACTTCGTGTGTGCTAAGCCACCGCAAAGAAGGGTTAATGGTGCGGCGCCACTATTTCATTCTGTTTTTTTTTTGCTTTCTGTTCTTGCTTTCTTGCTGCAAAATTTATTACGTTTCTAATGAAATCTTTCGGACAGAATGAAAGCAAGCCGTAAGCGCATTTATTTCAATTCATATTTCTGCGGAAAGCCTTGAGATCTTGGGCCGCTTGGGATAATCAACATAATGAGTGAGCGCATTCAGGCGAGTTCTCTCAATGGACTAAGCCCTTTGGCAGGACTAAACTAACCCAGCAACCAGAGGCGAAGACGAGTTGTGTCAGAAACAAATGCTTTTCATTTCAAATGCAGCTGTTGCTTGGTTGCCAGCATCTTGCCTTGCCTTGGGGAGCAAATTTCTTATCCAACAGCAGCTACAGTTGGGTACAAAACATTAGCGCCACTCAGTTAAATTGAAAGCTTTTCATAAAATGTTTGGCTTATATTCTTATATGTTAAATATATAATTTATAGCAACTCGAATAGGTTGATTATATAAGCAAGCTTTTTAAATGTGATCTTAGAAAGTAAATTATCTTATAAGATATATAGTATGAACTATTTATGACTTCTAAAACGAGTCCAGTTTAAATCAGCAAAGTCATTTGTTATTATCAGTTTATGAGCATATGTATAGCAGCGTTTGCTTCCTGCTCCTTGAAGGACAACAGATGTTTTTCGTACATCTTTTTTATTTGTCGCTCAATGTTGTAGTAAATATAATGTGCATAGATTCATCTTCGGGGATGGGATGGTTGTGAAACATGTTTTGTGGTTGGGCATTAGATAAGTTCACAGTGCAGCAAAGGTTCCTTTTGCCAGGTTGTAATTGGAATTGACATGAATTCGAATTGGGTTTCGGTTTTTGGGGCTCCACACACTGTGCTTACACTTTTTTGTTCACGTATTTTGTAACCAGATAATGGACAGCAGAAGGCTACAATACCTTTTTGCATATATCCGAATGCTTTCTGCTGAAAGGTTTTTCTCCTCTTACTCATTTGATTTGTGCAGGATTTAACAGCAAGAAGAAAAATGAGCTTTGAGTGTGTACGCATACGCATTGGGGCATTAGTAGGATTTGTCCCTCACACATCCTGGCACACATGGACCATAAAATGGCATCAATTGTGTGGCAGGAGACTCAGGAGCAGCAGCTTGCCTCAAGGCGTTTATCGTTTGTAAAATTCTAGATTTGCATGTATTTGCTTGTCAGAAAAAGTGGCAAAAGGAAAAGCATAGGGGTGAAAAGATATACAACAAAATGTGCTTACATCTTTATGTGAAGAGGGCGACAAAAAAATGAAACTGCTACATTACGCATACGCAATATGTGCCAGCCACTTTGTGATACAATGATCGGGAAAATTTTTGCCCAACAGCAAACATTTTATTTCCAAACTTGCCACTAAGTTTCGACTAAATTCATGAGTTAAAGTTGTGGTTAAAGTAGGATCTGCGTGCTTGAAGCGATTAAATTTGAGTAGGCCATAAAACTTGTTGACAATTTTCGTGGGTAACGCATTAGCAAAACACAGTTTTGGTTTATAATGATATCTATGAAATGTCAACTAATGTTTGCGGTGATTTAAGTTACGATTATGTGTTCAAAACATGCAAAGCGATGCTCGCATAAACTTATTTAAAAAAGTGGCCATTATGCTAAAGATTTGCTGATAAAAGTTATGAACAAAACTTAAATAAACTTGGAAATAGAGAATGATAGATATAAAGGAAAAACAGAAGCAACTACTGGCTATTATGCATGCAAAAGTATTTTCCTTAGTTGCGCATTTTTTGTTGATATCAAGTCAAAGCAAAATGCTTCCCACTTTATTCGTACTTGAGCTAGGGATAACATCTTGACCAGTTTATTTTGCTCGAAATGAACTCATTTCTTTTCAAGAGCTTACCCTTTTTACTTTTCTTGTGTCGCCCAACAAGTAGCCGCGGAAATGCCAGTTAATTGACTCGTCCTACCGCTGCCACTGACAGAACTTGACTTTATTCTGGGCTTCTATTTTTCTTACCCTTTTTTTTCGTCCTGCCACTGGCATTTGCATGCTTATCTCATTAGCTACCAAACAAGTTCATTTGCCGAGCCATGGGCACGTACATATTCTTCGTTCTCCGTTTGACATTGGCAAAGTAACTCCGGCTCTCGCCATTTGCATACAAATGTTGTTATCCTGGCGTTGTCCCTTTTTAACTGTTGACTGCTCACGGAGGCGTGGTCTGGACCACTTTAGTTTTTACCCGGCTGCCTGCTGCACTTGACACCATTCTCTCTCTGTCGGGCCAGCGGTCCATGAAAATAGATTTCCATTTGAAACAATTATAGCTTTAGTTTCGCCAGCTGCTCCTTTAAGCTAATAAATATGAGGAATATGGCTGAAACTTTCACCTGGCTGACTCAATTTCAAAGGGGCAACGTCAGTGTTGTGGACTGGAAATAATGTAAATTTAAGTGTTTTTTTTCTGCACTATTTTTCTATATTTTCCACTTTTTTTCTTCTATTTTTCTTCTGTAGCTTGTGCATGGCTCTGGAAAACACGTTGAGCGGAGCAGCCTGAAGGCAAATACTGGTTCAGATGGGTTGAATTAGCAGGCCAGCATCTTTTACCTGAATTTTCTGCTTTTTGGTAATTGATTTCTTGAAATATTTTATCTTGGATTTTTGTTTGGTATTTGTGTGCTAGCTTCTCCTTATGAGAAACATATACTCGTAAATATTTTGTTTAGGATCTCTGGACATAAAGTGCATGTATTGAAATTATTCTCAACGTTCATGTGATATTTATCCGAATATATTTACAGAATATTTTTTACATTTATTGTAACTATTAAGTAAAGGGACAGTTCTCAGACATTTAATTAAACTGCAATCACTTTATACCGCCTAAAGGTGATTTAAACAAATAAAACCATTCTATTACAGAGGTAGAACAAATACTTCCCTTGTGTAAGTAAAGTAGCTTTAATTGGTTTTGCAACATTTTGATCTGGTTTATGTTCTTTTCTCTTTGTTTTGCAGGGTAACTGACATACCGTTTATTAAGCACATATTCAACTCTTTAAAGAGCACATTTCACTGAAGTTGCGTAGACAGGCTTGGTTGGCAGCCTCAATCTTTCTGGCACTTTGCACATTGAAAAGGCAGCCACCTGAAGAGCATTTTGTCAGCATTTTTGACACACGAGTGTCGGGCAAAGTAAACTAATGATGACAGGCCGGCAGGACTCGTAGGATACACGTCTGCATAAGTGGGACAGTCTCGGGTGACTTATGGCCAAGATCGCTTGACATAATCTCTGGACTCCATTTACACATGTGACCACCTCGAATACTTTAAATTCCGGAAATAATTCTAGTGCATAATTCAGGGTATTAGCCACAACATTAACTTTGTTTGTCTGGCATGTTTAAGCACCCTGTTGGGAGTTTGAAATATAAGTTTCCGTTCAACTAATCTGCCAACTGTCAGCTTGGTAAGCCAAATAAACATTATCTGAGAGATTTAACTAAGGTTCAGTTGAGATTAAATCTAAATGGATCACACAAAAAAATATTAACTAATGCTAGAAATATTCGTTGTGTACTTATTAGTTTAGTGTGCTTTTTAATTACCAATTTCCCATGTGTAGAAATAACCAATTTTCTCAATAAAATCTCAATTTAAACCGTACCAGCACCACTTCTCATTATCATTTATGCACATTGTTATGAACTTTTGAGTATGCCGAAACCCCTTCCCTGTACCATTTTCCCCGCAGCCAACCGAAAACCATTTCAAAATTGTCACTCATAAAAGTTTTATGTTGACAATTACGTATACGCAGCGTGGACTCTGATTGTCATTCATTTTAGAATGTCATTTTATAACTTCATGTTGGTCCATCTCCCACTCACGCTGCCATTTTCCAAATATTGTTGCAGTGTCCATTTGTGAGTGCCATCGAGAAAAGTTTGTTGTTTTTGCTGTCGTGGAAGCTCATAACAACTGACAACTGTGGAAATTAATTCAGCCACGCCCCCCCGGTCCACGCCTCTAGTTTTCCATCCCAACTGTTTTCCATCGCACCACCCTTAAGTTTTGTGCTTGAACTTATTTGCCGGCTTTTACCTGCAATTAGACGCAATTAAAATCGCAAAATGTAATTTATTTTAATTGCTGTTTGAAACAACTTTTTGGCCAAAGCCTCAAATTTGGAACATCCTGGAAGGGGTGCTGATTTCTACATGTTTAGATAAAGTTCGCTGAAGTGCTTTCAAAATAATAAAATTACGCACGCAATTTCGGTTGTGAATTTGATGAAATTATAAAGTTTCCGTGGCCATGACCAGCGGCAAAATGTACATCCGGGCGTATACGCAATATCAGCTCAAGAAATCAGCCATGAAAGATGCGAGCTTAGTGGTAATTGAATCAGTAAAGGGCTAAGTAGTCCACCAAAGAAAGGAGCTTAAGCTTTCATAAAAACTAATGCTTGCCTTTGGCCTTGAGTTCAATGTGAGAACGTGTGAAAATTGGCTCTGGGGGCCTTAATCTTTATAGCCACTTGTGGCGTAATTACGGACAAAAATCGGGGTTGAGCTCTGCTGTCAATCTCGTGGGACAACATTTGATCGAAAGATAACATTATATGGCTAACAATTTTACTCAATTGCGAAGTGATGGTGGGAAGTGATTTTCCTCGTTTCCACGTTACTCACATCCGCATCGCATTTCTTTGGCATTTTCCCACCATATGTGAGGATGACAACAAAGCGAAGGAAGGAAGTCGGGCTTTCGGGACATCGCAAATTTATGTGTTAGGCCTTGTAATGCGATGCCAAAACAGGCAACGAAAATCCGTTTAGCTGACACGGCAACCGGGGATTGTGTGCTTCATTGGAGGCTGAGCAAACAGAATCAAGTTCAGTCAAATTGCTTTACTTTACCGCAGATTTGCAGAGGAAATCGCAGGCAGTATCCGAAAACAATTTACAGTCTTGTCAGCATTGGGGGCAATCGTTTAGTAGATTGGTTTATTTGCCTTTTCAAATAATTAAAAGCTGAAAGCACCTAATGGCAATCTTACAGCTAAGCAATTCAAAAAAGTGGCTTATTAAAGTTAGAAACAGATTTAAGACATTTTGTTATTTACCATAAATAGTATAAACCTAAGGACTTTTTAATAAAATGTAAATACATTTTAAGTGCGAGTTAAATTTCGATTTAAAAAGTTTTCCCTTTGGGGCAAAATTTATGTATTTCTGGGTCAGTTCAACAAAGATAAACATGGCAAGTTAAGCTTGTAACCAGACAACCACAAAAGCACCGAGTGCCCATTCCAATAAACCAGATAACCGGCAAACAACACAAACACACAACAAGTACCCAGCTCAATTTTGTGTTCTTTTTGGGGAAAAACTTTTCACCAGCAAAGACAAAACACCTTGAGGGTGCCAGGTCAGGCGGGTTAAGCCGAAAAATAACAATAAAGATCACAATTCAGTGTACCTGGCGTTTCAGGTTCAGTACAAGTGAGAATTCAATGCTTTCAATTAGCTATTAGGGAAGTGGTTTTCCCTCCAGAAAGTCAAAGCTTTGAGGCATTTTAATGTTTTGTATATATTATTATGATTTTAATCAAAATAAACTTCTGACTAATTATGTTCGACAAAAACAGCCTGCAAACGTATGCAGTATTATTTAAAAATTAAATTTTGTTTACTATGAATATTTCATTTAACTTTATTTTTGAAGCTGATCATCGACTGAATTTCGTATCCTGAACCACTAGATTGTTCAGCAAGCAATGTTCCTCGACCAATTGTCTATTGGCCGGGTTAATGGGCTTCGCTGGAAAATTGTGTGCAACTTTTCGGTGGCAGGAGGAGCATAAATGGCAGGATGGCCAAACGGAAGTGCTGCTGGCATGCCACGCCTATTTATGTGCTTTTAACATGGGCGTGAATATTAATGCTTCATATTTCGCCGCGTTGAAAAGTTTGCATTTGCGTTCTGCGGTGGGCGGTTTTTGGGCAAAAAGCCACGTTTGTGCTTGTTGATTTAATTTGCGGCCCACTCCTACTTGGCTGCTTCGGCAGTTTGGTGTTCCCATCGAAAGGCGTATAATTATTTTGCAAATGGGCGTGTTCCACAATGTTTCTTGGGCAATTTATGTGCCATGGACAACCCACTCGCGTGCTGGCCGGGAATAGCTCTCCCATTTTGAACCGCACTCCTTCGGATTTTATGTCCTTTTTGGGTTTGTTTTATTTTTCAATTGCCGCCGACTTTTGTGTATTTCTCAAAAACTGTTTAGCATGCAGCGCACAAAAGTCCGTGAGTGTTTCGCTGGAGAGGATATTGTATAAGTTTGCCATCTTTATGACCCCGACCGCACACAGACACACACTCAAAGGTCCTGGAATGTACAAACACAAACGCACACACACAAGCACAGCCATCGGCTAGATTAAAGTGTAAATATTTAATGCGCGGGTCGCTTTGAATTATTCTAGATGTCTGTTTTGACTGACTGACTTTGTGTGTGCGTCTCGTCTTGTCAATATCTTTTGGGTTCGATTTTACCTTAAAGCTGGACCAACCATCCAAAGTCCACCTACTTAAATTTTTCTTGGACTGCCTGAAGCCTTTTGAACAGTATTTTAATCAGAACATTCGAAAAATTGTTCCAAATATGGAATGTCATATCTCGTTGAATTCGTAATTAAATTTCCAATCAAACTGTGTTTACCAGAAAAAATGTTTTTTTTTTTCAAATTTTTTGTCAATTTTTAATGAGGATTTTTGAGTTTTGGCCGAAAATTGATTTTCTGTTTTTTTCCGATTTAAATATCAGTATTTTGATCAGAACATTCGAAATATTGGGCCAAATATGGAATGTCATATCTCGTTGAATTCGTAATTAAATTTCTAATCAAACTGTGTTTACCAAAAAAATTTATTTTTTTTTTAATTTTTTCAATTCTTGATGATAATTTTTGGATTTTGGCCGAAATTGATTTTCTGTTTTTTTGCGATTGAAATATCAGTATTTTGATCAGAACATTCGAAATATTGGTCCAAATATGGAATGTCATATCTCGTTGAATTCGTAATTAAATTTCCAATCAAACTGTGTTTACCAAAAAAATTTAATTTTTTTTCAATTTTTTTTTCAATTTTTGATGATAATTTTTGGGTTTTGGCCGAAAATTGATTTTCTGTTTTTTTGCGATTTAAATATCAGTATTTTGATCAGAACATTCGAAATATTGTTCCAAATATAGAATGTCATATCTCGTTGAATTCGTAATTATATTTCCAATCAAACTGTGTTTACCAAAAAAATTAAATTTTTTTTTGAAATTTTTTCCAATTTTTGATGATGATTTTTGGATTTTGGCCAAAAATTGATTTTCTGTCTTTTTGTGATTTAAATATCGGTATTTTGATCAGAACATTCGAAATATTGTTCCAAATATAGAATGTCATATCTCGTTGAATTCGTAATTAAATTCCCAATCAAACTGTGTGAAATTTAAAGGTTTTTTAAAGCCTTCGAACCCAGGTTTTTAAAAAGCTCAACATATTCCTGATCGAGCTGGCTTGTTTGCTTTGAGGCAGCTCAGCTCATGCTTGCTAATAGCCAACTGCAAGTTGTTAAAAGCCAGTCAAGCAATGTCCAACCACATAGATAAGCCTAAGTCTCAAATTGATTACTCTTCCGGCTTTGTTAAATCTAAAACTACACTTTAAGCTACCTTAGAGCATTGAAGCGTCGGACTTCGATGGCTTGCGATTTCCAACATCTCTGGCGGTTACTTTCGGCTTGTTGCTCCTGCTGCTGCCGCTGCCAACAGCAAGTTTTTGCCAGTGCTTAAACATTAACAAGTGCATGAGGCCGGCAAAAGTTTTGGCCCAAAACTTCGGGCCGGGGGCATAAAAAGTGCCAGGGAACTGCCGTTATTCGGAAAATCAATTACCGCACACATAGCCGGGAATCTGTGGCCACTTCCCGCTGCCTAACTATCCTGCCGAGATCCTAATGATTTTCCCTCCGAGATCCAGGCCCTACGCATCTTGTCTGGCTGGCGCTAAAATGGCCGCAACGACAATTGACCGACATTTTATTTAATGTCGTCGTTCATTAGGCGGCCGCAGGCTTCGCAGAGTGCTCCACACCGCAGACGCATTTGGTTCGCAACCGTTCACGTGAACAAAGCCGGAAAAGCGGCTAGACAGACGTTAATACACTGGCAAAAAAAACATCATAGTTTGCTTGCTAGGTCGGCGAAGCGAGGGTTGGGATGACAACAAATCAGAGCGAACGTTACATACATATTAAATTCCTCAAAGGACTGTATGGCCAATGACCTAAAATCCTATTCATTTTTCTCAGTGTAAAGGTCTAGCCACAAACTTAGAAGCTGGTCGAACTTGCTCCCTTTTACCTCCGTGGCCGCCCAACTGCTGCCAGTAAGTCGATCATGTGTTTGTATCTTAATCTGATAAATACGTGGCCGGGGCTCGCCGCTTCATCGTTTGTTTGTGCTGAGTTCCTGCAGTCGGTTATTGATGGTCGAAAGATGGTTGTGGTTGTTGTGTTGTTGCAACCGTTGTTGTAGTTGCTGCAGTGGTTGCAACCGTTGTTGTAGTTGCTGCTGTTTTTGGTTGCGCTTCCGCTGGCAACCAAGTGCAGGGATTTTCCGCTGCCCTGGCGAGCAGAAATGCAGGGAAAGAGATACGAACTGTGGTCACGAATCGAACGCTTTTCTGGGCTTAAAGCAGCTACAAATTGAACCAACTTTGGGTCGATAAACCCGAACGATTTGTTAAATTGCCCCATGGGGCACTTTCAATTGAATAGAAGTGAAAACTGTTGCAGCATGTAATAAAAACAATATTAATTTAATATATTTTGCGGTGGCCGTTGACATGCGGAAATGTGACCGCAGCTCATTTAAAAATGTAAGTGCAATAAAAAAAAAGAGAAAACAATTTCTGTGTAAACAGAGGCATTCCTTTTTTTCCGTCCACATTTAAATCTGAATTTTTTCCGCTTAACCATTAATGGTTTCAACAATTCGCAGCTGATCTGGTTGGCCATTAAATCAGACACATTATCTGCAAACCAACACATTTATTCTGCCCTAAAGTGGATATGCGAGTATGTTGACTTGACCTACAAACGGGTTTTTCATTTAATTAAGTTTCATGCACGGCGCAGTCTGTACGTGTGTGTGTGTGGAAAATTTGCAAGCTTTTCCGCAGTGATTTATGAGTTGCAATCCTTCTCAGATGTCCTGCGGTGTGTGGAGCGACGAAGTTTGCTCAAAGAATATTTGAAGACAGTTTTTGCCCTTTCGAGTGTCAGTAACATTATTCATCTAAGCAGAAGTGAACTTAATATTTGCCTCATGGCCAAACTTTTCATGATATTTTCTTCGACGTCAGCTAAATAGCTAGTAACATAACTGAAATAGAATATTTGCCTAAAGTATTTTATTTCACTTGCGATTTAACTCAAATTTAATGAATGTTTACTTGGATTTCTTTTGATTTTGCATCTTGCTTCATGGTATCCACAGTATATGGTGCACATGTTAGTTTCTAAATATAAAACTCTAATGCATATGGCTTTTCTGGGTTGTTAATATGTATATAAGTCACCTTGTCAGTTTTAATGGCAAAACTTTTTCACTTAACCTTAGCTCATGAATTGATTTTGTTTCACTTCTCTTCTTTTATTTTGTGACTTTAACGACTTTGCACTTGCAGCAGAAACTTCTTCCCACTGAGTAATGACTTTACATGCGTGTCAAACATGAGCGTATGTATGTATGTATATCCTTGCCATGTCAGGCTAAGCTGGTGTCATAAACTTCCCATAAGTTTGCTGTCTGTCCTGCCGGCTGACTGGTGTATTTGAAAGTCAAGATTCCTACTGACAAATTATGAAATACGAGTATGTTGGCTATATTAAAGTTGAGCAAAGTTAGCACACAAAGGGGAAATTAACTTTACAAGAGGGATAACTTTGCAGGGCACTTTAAATAACACAATTTTCCTAATGGTTAGGGATGTAATAGAGTTTATTGTTCCATAATTGTTATATATCTCAGGGATGGGTATGTTTAAGTGTATTTTTTAACAGTGTCACAATAATTTGTTTGGCTTTGATATAGGTTCACACCTTCATAAGCCAAAAGATCGTGGCTGCAGCACATATCAATTAAATGTTGGCTCATTAAGCTCGTAAATCATCGAAACGCCATTAGAAGCCGTGAATATTAGGTTTCAACAGCGCCATAATCGATATCTACCATCGGGCAATTAATTACAAGCTCTTTGCCTAATGCAGAATATAAACCCACTCCATGCCTTCCAATTAAGCTACGTTTCAAGTGCTCGAGGCCTTCAGCGTTTTGGACGTATGAAATGAAAAATGAAAATTCGAGTTAAGTAAGTTCTGTTTATGTTGTTCCGTACTCCAGCTTCCTTCTTGGCATACATCAATAAACAATAACAGCAAGAACATCAATTTGCGTGTGCATGTCAGTATTATACTCGTACAGTGCAGGATACAAGGAAAACAGGAGCCAGGTACTTCGGCAATCATTCATTTTCTTAATGAATTGCCTCAACTTCAGCGCACGGGAAATGGAAAATACGGGAAAATGTGAAAAGGGGAAGGCAAATTAAAATGAGTAAGGCGCAAGGATGAAGCAATATTTCATTGCAAAGTGCATGCCATGATAATAAATGGCAAAGGAGTTTATCACTTAATCTCTCGTAATCACGAGTTACCCATTAATATTTATTCCATAAAGATTTTTCTTACCATAATAAAAGCGTTAGCTATAGCCAGAAAAAGATTAACCTTTTATAAATTTACTTTAACACATAAATATGTTCAACAAGCCTTACAGATAGTATATTTATAATGGATATACCCAAACCTTGTGCAACATCCTTGTAAACTACCAATTACGGAAAAAAGAAAATAAAAAGAAGATGCCAGTACAACGAGTACTTAATATCGCTCATTCGCAGCGTATGACCCACGGATATTGCATTTTACACACGCACACACACCAAACTTAAGCCGTATCCTTTGTGGCTTGGAGTGGACATCTGGATATTTTCCTGGACACGCGATAAATCTTCCGTGCGCTGATTTCACATGTGCGAACCTTTGGGCAAATTTAGATTTATTTCAATGCGTATGCAAATACATTTTGGACCGCCATTGCCACAAAACTTTTGACATATTTCACTTGGCCGCAAGACAAATGCCTTTTTAATGTCCATAAATTATGCTTTTCCCCGTTATTGATGACCACATCCGATTCGAGCAAACCGAGCCTTCCAAAACTTCACCCCAATCTAAGCGTAAACATGAAGTTTGAATGCTCCTTCTTTTCTTTTATACAAATATCCTCATGCATTTTATTTCGCCGAACAGCGGCAGCCTGCACTTTTCCCCATTTGATATCACTTTTTATGAGGCTCATCCTTGGCATATGCGAAAGTTTCCTTTACGCTCATAAATCTCCTTCTTTAGCTCTTGTGGGGCAGAACAAACAATGAAATTAAAAACATATTTTCTGGACTGGCACTGGCGGGATTTAGATTCAATTAAACTGTCAACGGGACAGGGACTCCCATCTCCGCCTCCTGCTCACCTGTCGCCATTCACCTGGCAGACAGGACACTTGCCATGTTTGTCATGTTGAGCAGAGGCATTAAATTCGAATTAGCAGGTGGAACGAGAAAGGCGTCTCCCACTTCCCCATTTCCACTAAGAACTTGGTGAAGAATTGAATTCTAACACCCCACAAGATTTATAGGTATCGATAAAAGAGAAAAGGACGAGGTTCCCAAAAACCACAAAGGTCGAAGACTTCATAGGAGGCCATTGAAGGACAACGAAGTGAAAATTAGGCCGCGAGGATTCCGCAGATGGCGACCGCAATGTCTGTCAAGTGGAAGGACAAGCGAGGACAGCCATTTTCAAAGGAACTCGAGGATGAGGAAGGACACCTGTGGCTTTCGGTGCGGCAATAAATCAATTCACTTTGACGTCTTGACATCGTGTCTAATGGGAGGAGGAGTGGAGGTAGAGGGGCATGCTTGTCCAACCAAACTTTGCCTAGTTCGTGATGTTTGTCCTCGGATTGTGAGTTTGACTCTGCTCTGTTTGCCCAACATTTGCATTGTGACTTGCCATTAACCCCTAAATATTGGGATAGGTTCCATCTCACTTTCATGCAGAACTACTTTAGAAAGTTCCATCATAAGGAAAACATCCCTGCAGTCCCCTTTGAAATCCTAAAATAGAACCTCTGATAAAGGGTCATCATTTCGGTCAAAAGCTGTCAATTTCAATGAACTTTCCCCTCTTTTTCTTTTTTGTCTGAAACTGTCAGTATCGCCTTTCGCTTTCGGTAGAACCAGAATCAAGGAGAGCAATTCGTTTATCGTATATCCTGGCCAAAGTCAGACAAGGTTCAGCTTGGAAATTTGCTCCTGTCTGACCCATTCCACACTGAAAAGGCGCTTTAAAGTCATCCCACTTACTGCGAATTGCGATTTGAATTCGAATTTGAGTCTCCCAGAGGAAAGATCCAATGCCAATGAATGCCAACAGACGGCAGAATGAAGTACACACCCCGGCATTAGCCGCTCTCGATTTATGACCCCCACTTGACCATCCTGACCAGTCACTCTCCATGTCCTTCATGTCCTGTGCTCCTCTGTTCTACATTTCCCCGATTTCCACCGGTTTCCCTTCAAAATGTTTGCCATGCCGAGTCCTTTGTCCGCAGCTCACCAGCTGAATCATCCCGAATCATCCTCCTCCTGGGCGGAGTGCATTTCGGACATGTAATGAGCCGCAGCGGGTCTTGAACTTTGAATAGGCCCGCTACATCATCGCTCCCAGTCAATGCAGATTCCGAGTTTCAGAACGAGCTCATGCAATTGACATTTATCGCCGCTGGCTGAGCACCAGACAATGTCGAGGGTTAAGGTAGTCGCAAAGGGGTTAAATGAGTGGGTGGACTCTTTCGGCGAACTTAACAACTCATTAACACGCGCAGGACAACAATTGCTGTCATTGCCATTGGCAATTGAAGCGCTTTTACGTTGTAATTCACTTGTATCGCACAATTATTCACTCATTTGTTGGATAACGAAAACCGGATAAAGGTGAAAGTACGACCCACGTCACTTACATTTAATCGGAAAGGGGTCATTGTCCTCTGTTCTCTTGTCTTTCGCCATTCAATTGAGGTGATAAGTATTCAGATAGGCATATAACAGGTTATTAAAGTTATTAGAAACAGTTTGAACCTCTTCTCTAAAGGAAGTACCAAAAATGGACGGGTCACAGATTAGATCTTTAAAAAATAAAGAAAAAGTGGTTTTCCAAATAAGCTCTAAACCTAAAATATCCTTTAAGGTCAGGTCATAGTTTCCGTCCCTTGTCATACTTCTGCCTTCTGAGATTCACATGTGCACTTTGCGCTCGGCCGAGGACAACCCAATCCATCCTGACACGCCTCCAGTTGGGTTCCACCTCAGCATCTCACTCCGACTGGCCATCTCTCGTCCGAACTCGACTATTTTTGAATAACTAATGAAGGTGCCAGTTAAACGAGGAACTAGGAACGAGCAGCACCAGCAGGATGGCCACAATACACAATAAAACAATAACAGGCAAAACACGAGGAATGCGTCGGCGTTGAGGTTCGAGGGTCGAGTGCCTAGAAGTCCTGGCCTGAATATGAAATTCGGATTCCGATTTCATCCGACTGTCGACATTCATCTTGCCAACTGTCTGTCTGGCATTAGGAGTCGAGCGTCCTGTGTCCGCCGTCCAGGACTTATGCATCATTGTCAAAATATTAACAGCTGGCACATTCTCCCTTCCCGTCCGTTCCTCGTGTGAGCACTTAAGCTCAGATGATGATGAAAAATATAAATGGAATTTAAGTTTTCGAGATAAATTTTCCCGCACAAACAGACGAATGGGTCAAATCCTTTCTGAATCGGACTCGCCAAGAAGTTTGCCTTCCTTTAACCTCTGACTGAGTCCAGCATCTGGAGTGCATAAATCTAGTGCCTGAAAAGGATATCTACGCATTTGCATGGGCATGTGGAAAGCCGCTTAGCTGAGGGCACAAATAATAGGAGATATTTATAAATCAACACTGCAAGGAGTTGTACATAGAACCAGAGAACTCCCCCTCATTTCCAAGGAAACTCATTAGAACAGGAAAGCAGAAACCCGCACGAAGTAGAAGCCAAGGATATATTCTCCCACTCCCCTTCTGATTTTGTAATGAACTGAGTGCAGTGTCAGTGGCAAGACTCAGCCGAATATCGATTTCCATCAATGGAGTGCATCAGTCAGGAGTTGAGGGGATCTAATGGGTGACTTTCGTCTGCTCATGTGAGATGGGGAGTGAGATGGGCATTGCTAGGCAAATTTGCTTTCGAGTAAATTAAAAACAAACAACAAAATCAAATATTAATGTTCTGTAACGCGTTTCAACGGTATTCAATTGGATCAGTATCAGCCTAGAGACTGGCAAACAGAAAAAAGTGCAGAGCAAACACACCAATTTAGAAAAATTCGGGACTTTGGTTCAGTTTGTTTGTCGTAGTCTGTGTTTGGAAACAACGGCGAAAAAAGTGTCACTTATTCACTCAGTCGCAAATGAAGAAGCATTTCCCTCCCAGAAACACCTCCAAATAGAGTTGTCTACATTTCCATTTCACTGCCATTTCCCCCTCAGCCTTTTTCAGTCCTTTTTTATACTTTTTTGTCTGCGACGAGCCTGAAAATAAAACCTTTCCGGCATTCAAATGTTATTTTTGGGGCAACATTTGTGGAATTCTACCCACTTTCCCCTTGGAAAGTTCAAGTCGCAGAAAAGCGTGTGAAATGCGGAAGTATTTGCCGCTTGTTGTCACAAAATTGTGGGAAGGGAAAACCGCAGTCACAAAAAACGGCTTCCCCTTTTTGGTTGGAAATTACTTGGATGGGATTTCCTTGCTCTTAACATCCGCGTTAAATTGGCTTATGATCAGGGGTCCTTTCAGTGTACTCCTGGTTGACGGAATCCCTGGAACGTGGGTAAATACCGGTTTCCAGGTCGCAGCTCCTAATTTCATTGTTCATTGATGGGCAGCCTGCACCTGATGAGCTTTGCACTTGCCCCGAAACTCGCATCAAATATATATATACACCCAGGGATCGGGCATAATGCGACGATTTCTGGCGCAGAGGCCTCAACAATAATTTCGGTTACGGAATTTGTGGCCCTAAATTCGGGCAGCCGCATATGCAATTAAATGTTAATCGATGGAGTTTGGGCATTGTGGGTGGGAGTTCGATAATTGCCACGCCTCCTGAACTGCATACTTGAGTGAGATAAACAAAAAGGAAGGAGGACATTGACCTTAGGCACCTCCAAGGGACAGAGGGTGTCACTGTGTCACAGACGTAATTAATTGTAAATAATTGTGCATGTGTCACTTGTAATTTATTTATTGGCCAAAGACATCCGCAGGACACGAAAGTAAGATGGGGAAGTAAGGTATAGATTGATCTCTACCGGGGCCAGCTTAAAGTTACCCAACTCATTGGTATTCCGAGCATTCTCGGAAAAGGTCAGTATTAGGGTCATCTTACAGTAACCCTCATCGTGGGTTCCATTTTGCAATAAAGAACTTATGGATGGCATATTGCGCATACGCCGCGTGCTCGTCTGCAGTAGTAATTGCCAGATGGGAGATGCGGTCTCAACTTGTTTCCCGATATTTGCATGTCAAACGCGTGCTAATTTCAAATTACTGCGACACTTCAACTTCGTCCTCTCCCTCCTCGTCCTTTTTCACATCTTACCTTTTTATGCCCCGTCTCCACCAGCTGAAACGCATTATTTATGACTTGTACGCTGCCTGCGTCATTTTATAAACATTTTCCAAACATGTTCCATGTTCGGCGACCTCGGGAAAGTTCTCCTCCACTTCGGAGGCTGCACCAGCATATAAAATGTATAAAAATAAGAAGCGGGCGACTTTATGTTTTATTTATGAGCCACGCACACACAAAAAGTTTGCACGGGACTTCACAATGCGTTGAATGTGGCGCCTTTTAATGTGACCAGATCAGGGGAAGTGGCAGCCAGAAGCTCGCAAAATAATGGCGCTACAAAATGGTAAGATTAGTTTTATCGATTCTCTGATATGCAGATGCCTCATTATGGCCCAAGTGCCTGCCATATGTTCGTGAAAGGGTCAAAGGTTAAAGAGTGGCTCGAGTTTGGACCCCCAAGCAACTTTAGCTTACCGCAAACCACAAATCGCCGTTTAAATATTAATACATCAATCCACTTAATATGCGAGTTTATGCCATCGAATGATGTAATAAATATAAAAGGAGCAGCCGCAGACACTCGGATAAAGATGATGCCCATATGCGGATGCTGTAAATCCTTCCTCGGCTCCATCTGCAATGTCCGTGGGAATGGGAGTCTGCCATCCACTACGCTTTATGATGAGTTTTCCCCGGTTGGGTGATGGATTCAAAAGTACACACGAATGCTGTAAAGGGACCACAAAGAGCTTCTCCATTAAAGTTACAGTCAGACTTCAATGGATTTTCATATTTTTCGGGCTTGGGCTTCGGCTTTTGGTTCTGGTTCTTTGACTTTTTCATTTATTGCAGCTGGCAAAAGTCAACCGCAATATGCCAGTAAAGTAAACAAGATTGTAATATGGCGAAAACAAAACAAATTCCTGGTATAAGTGCGCACTTCCTGAAATCCAACTTATCCTCAGCAAAGCTGGCCTTCACTGCGGTGGTCCTGGCATAAAGGAAGTGGCCCCCTTGTTTACTTGAGAACTTATAAAGAAAACATCAACTTGGATTTCCGACACAACTGTGGGAAAGGCAATGGGCACAACAATACCGGGAAGTCGGCAACTTCAACAACATCCTAACCCTCGGCACCAGCGGATATCAAAGCAAATTTTTGCGTTAAAACTTAAGAAGTCATTGGGCCCTGCTCGTAAGAGAACCCGAGATATGAAGGGAAAATAGAATGTTTTCCTGGCCTAAAGATTGCGTAACCATATTCACTGCGTATCTGTGAGTTCGCTTGTGCGTTATGACTGCACGCGCATTTCAAATTGTGTTGTGATGGGCAATGTGTGACATTGTATATGGCTTTCGAATTTAAATATTGCAACTTTCTTCACTGTGCATTGTAGTTCACGTGGTGACGAAGCGACTACTAAACATTACAGCGAGTGTTACACCAATCAATAGGTACTGAAAAAGTATTTGTGGATGAGAATTTTTCATCTTACATTACCACAATCAAATTAGTTACCAATTAATCCGTTAATTTACTGTTATTGAAATTATGTTCCTCTAGTTACTATTAATGTTAAATAAGCAAACAGTGAAATACTTTTAATGTATTACCGAAACCAACTGTTTTACGAGAAAATTCAGGCTTAGCGACATAGCTTTCTCTTTAAAGTTCTTCCTAATCTTTTTTCCTTTTCAAATCACCCGCTTTACCTTTGTTTACCTTTGTCCGACTAAAAGCAAATCCAATCCCCACATAAATACCCATTCAAGTTCAGGCCAACCCTTAAGGAGGCCTAAAACCGCTGCGTAAACCAAACGAGGGAACAGCATTTGCCGACTTGCTCGTTGGATTTAATTTTGGCTTACACATTCTTGGCCAATGAGATTTATGCGTTGCCTGCGAGTTGCTGTAACTGCCGCTGTGCTTCTTTCGCTCTTTTCACCCACATTTTTGTCCCAAAGAGCAAAAAGTTTGAGGGATAATGCTGATATAAAAAAAGGGCGCAAAATGTTGTTTTGATTTGGGTTCCGTTTTCTCCTTGAATTTCTAGCTCAGCAAAAGCCGAGCACGTGTTTCGTTCGAAAAACAACGACGCCTGCGCCGAAAACATTTTCGAAACTTGACGAAACTTGGGTCACACTTATAAACGAAGTGCAAAGCGAGTGCATACGAATGGGGAACTTCGGCTTTCGGCAAGCCGAATCCTTTTCTCCTGGTTTTGCCAATGAAGCGAACCATTGAGCGCTACGATTTGAATTCAGTTTGACTCGAACCTGCGCCGGAAGTAGAAGTCAGCCCGCGAGTTTCAATTGAAAGGGAGACTTCCTAATACAACACAACAAATAAATCATCATTAAATTACAATTAAAAAGAAAAGAGTTAATTACAAATTACTTGATCTTAAAAAAGTGCTTATACCCAAACATACAAAGTAAAGTAATCTAAATGGAATTAACCACGAACGTGTGTAACAAATTAAAATAAATGTTGTGTGAGTGCGGTTGGCCATAAAAATAATTCGTGCCGCAACAGCAGGCGACAATAAATTTTGCGGTTGTATCGTTAAAATTTCGCTTTACCTGTATGCAACTGGAGCCGGGAGAAAAAGCGAATGAGAACGCGGAGTTTTCCCTTCCATTACCTTTTTTTCAGCAATTTGCATTCGGGGGAAAATTCATTAAAAATACAGCTGAAGCTGAAGCTCAAGACGAGAGACGCTTGCTCACTCAGCCCTGTGCCACATAAATTTCACGGCAATCAGCCGGCGCTGCAAGTCATCCAAACTTCATTTGTTGCTACTTGGGCTCTGGGCTCTGGGATCTGGATACTGGGTCCTGTTCTGTTCTATTTTCTGCTTTTGCTGCTGCAGGATATGGATCCTGAGCCCCATGGCTCCTGCAGCTGAAATATTGCTTCCATTATTTATGTTAAGTTTATGCAACACTCGCCCTGCTGCTTCCAGCACAAGTCCTGCTGCTGCACTAGTCCTTCCTCTCTTGTTTTTAATATCCTTCAGCTTGTAAAGGAATTACTCCTCAAGCCGGCAAACTAAGAGCAAACTCAAGTCTCACGGCATTCGGCTCCTGGTTATCCCCGCATTTTTATAGTCCTCCTTCATTTTTGGTTCGTCTATTTCCATTATTTGCCTCGTTATTCAAACATCATCATCTTTCTGGTTCAGTGCCCTGGGTTGTGGAAAAGTGCGGATAACAAGGAGCGCCATGTTATTGCCATCGAGTGCATTAATAAATCAATTGTTTTTTGCATCTCAAAGAGCTCGCCTTGCTCCAGAGATTGACAGACAGGTCGGAAATCTGAAATGTAATCGCTGCCAGACGAAGCAATTTGCCAAGAAATGAACTCTAATTGGGTTCACTTGGAGAGTTATAAAAGAAAATGGATAAAGGCGGTGAGGAGCTGATAAAATTGCGTGTTAAATACTTGAATACATTAAATTCCTCAAATGAAATGATTTAAAAGGTGCGTAGAAGAGAACTGCAGATAAATAATTGAAAACAGTCTACGAAAGATATAAAAAATTGTGCCATCCAAAAATAAAGTTAAGCCTTAAGCTAATTAAAAAAATAATAATATTCTATAAATGGCTTTTACCAGAAAGGTGTAATTCGAATTCCTTCAAACCCAGAACATGAACTATTTTTAATGAGCCAACATGCTTACAACCAGAAAAGCTATCTGAAAATTCGCGAAAAGTAACCATAAGCTATTTGTGTTAGTTACACAAACGGACCACAGGAAAATGTTCGCCTCAAGCTCATTAACTGCTCTAGGGCTCTCCCTGCTAGATTGCTAGTTTTCCCTCAGCTCACACAAAGGATAATAGGGGAAAACAAGAACATTTACTAATTAGCACTCCCAGGCTGCTGCACAATGAATGTAAAATTATCAAATCGTTTTCCACTGCATTTCTTTTGTTTTGGTTTAGTTTGTTTGTGGCATTATAAAGGAAATAAAGGCAGAGATTCCTTGGTAGCAAATGTCGTGGGCGGGCGTGAAGTATTCATGGCAGCGAAACGGAAACGAATTTCAATGCATTTTCCAGCTGCACATTATGACATTTTAAAGCATGCACTTGAAAAAACTATTAAAACATATGTTTTTGGAAAGAACTTGCCGAAAGAAAATATGGTTAAAAGTCTATAAAAGTCTTCATTAAAGAGATTAGAATATTAGCAAATTTTTTTGTATTTAAAATATGTTTTTATTGCCAATTTGGCGGTGTAGTGTATGCACATTCAGGCATCTGGTAACAATTCCATTTGCGCTGGCTGTCAGATCTGCAGGAATTGCTCAGCTGCCTGGCCGACAATTCTCCTGTCGCAGAAAGAGACAGCCTGAGTGGGGAGAAAGAGACAGTCGTTGCGCGGAGAAAGAGACGGACGAAAGGAGATGACAGCCATGAATGGCATTTCTTCTGCTACCTTCGAGCATAATTTACATTGTATTTCAACTTGAGTGTGCAGTTGAGGCTGTCTTTTATGGTTTGTCCTGGCTCGCTTCGGGTTTTTCGTTTGGTTTTTCCCGCTTTCAGCTATTATTCTGTTCTCTTTGGCGAACGGAAAGTTTCACTTGTCACAGGCTGTGGAATTTTTGCGAATAAAAGGCTTTCTTCGAGTTGCGCGAGCGGAAACGTGGGTTAGCTACAATATATACATGTCGAGCTTGTTAAGTTGTGATTGCGCTCTGGCCTAAAAGTGGACTTCTGGCGTACTGATTGCATCATAATTACCCAACTGCCTCCGTCCCTGATTTTTGCCCCTAAGTGCTTTTTAACGAGCTCTCTTCGGTTTGGCTGCTGGTGCTGCTGTTGCTGCTGTTGCTGTTTGTTGTCCGTTTGAAAAAGGGCCGGAAATGGGGGGAGGAGGCAAAAAATTTCAAACATTTGTTTCACCCCCGCCCCAAAATGATTTTCTGTCGTAATTTTCCCCCAGTGAACCAGTCATGGTCATTTCCCTTTCAGCCGCTTTCCAAACGCTGTCGTTATAATCTGCTACATGGACCCCATAATTTGTAATTTCAACCTAATTACTTCAAGCGCAGGCGAGGGGGGCACAGACCAGCTAAACAATGTTGTCCGAAATAAAATGTCAAAAACCAAAGCATAACGCCCATTTCGTCTGAATCACACACACTCACAGACGCACACACACGAAGGACAAAAGGACACGCCCCCTCACACGCACAGGGCGTATGATTTTGGTTTTTGTGTCCTTTGCTGGTGACATGTGTAAATGATCTGGCAGCGATTTCTGTGTCATTTAAATTGATTTTTACGCCTGTCGGGTTATTTTTGTTATTTAATTAAACTGGAAGTAAAAGCAAATGTGTAATTATAATAATAATAATTGAAATTAATTCTGTAATTATTTTCTCATTTCTTTTGTTGATTCGTCAGCACAGGTAGTCATTATGTGCCCTCTAAAAACAACTTTTAATGGAATATCATCATTTACCTTCTAGCCTCCAACTAAAGTTATTAAATCAATCAATTACATCAACATGTTTGTAAATACGGGAGTGTAAAAAAGGCTTTATTAATTGGATTAAAATTCCATAATTCCAATCCAATAGTTTCATACTTTAAATTTGTTTATACATCAATCATTTAACCAAATGCAAAAAAAATATGCATTGCTGTAACTATTTCTGAACAGTTTCACAATATATGTACATAAGTGTAGGAAAAAATCGAAATTAATAAATGCATGTACATTAATATTTAAGTCTTTTGTCAGACAACGAATGAAAAACTACGAAATATCGCAGCAGAAACAGATTTTTTATTTTTGGCACCATCTATTATTTATATATTGAAGCGCCAACTCAGTTGAGTTGAGTAAGTGGATCAACTGCATCTCGCTCGTTGGAGAGGATTGGCCAGAATGGGGCCAGGATGGGGGCAGGAAGTCAGGATGAGTCTGGCAATGCAGGAAGCTGATACGGAATGTTCATTCATATTTCATTTCGCGAAATTGTTCGGGGCCAAGTCAGAAGAGTGCAGCAGAGTCGTCAGTCTAACCAGTCAGTTGAAACGCGTTTCGATGGAAAAACAAGACTCGAACTCTGATGGGTTCGGGGGAATAGTTTGGTATAACCTTTAAAAGTTATCCTGGAGTTGAAAACATATTGGCAGATAATGTGTCAATTCAAATTAAAACATCTTAAACAACTCATATAAATAAAATACATTTTCGACATCTTGTTCACATCTTATACAGGAGAAATCTTTAGATTCACCGATTTTGATTTAACTGAATTATATGAGATCCTAAAGTTAAATAGAAAATAGATGAAAAAATATTAGTAAATTTTTTCCACTTTTAAAAAAACATACCTGCGAATTCGTTGCAAAAGTGTTTACAACTTTTACAAGGGCATTTTCCTCCAACGGAAAAGTGTAAAAACGCAACCAAGGCAATTGAAGTGCAATGGCTATGTCGTCATATAGCCATGGTAACACCACCAGTTACGCCAGAAATCAGCGGTCACCATGACGTTGACCGTAAAAGTAACTGTTGCAATGACACAGCCGTTACTGCCGGCCATCCATCGCAGCACAACGTGCATACGTATTTTTGGGGCCATAAAATAGTAACATCAATGGAACGCATTCATACGTGGCACATTCGCGCATGAACCTCGACTGACCGGAATAAAGTGCTATTAATAATAAATGTTGCATTTGGCAGGGGGCGAAGGCGAGAGGTGGCCAAATGAACTTGGCAAACCGAAAGCCGAGCGCCGAATACAACCAACGGCCAAACAGCCAACCAGTCATAACCCCGTTCATTGCTGGGGGATTTCCCATTTCCCGGTAATGAAAAGCAAGCTGCATTGCGTACGCCCATTGTTCCCCGACCACTAAAAAGGGTATCATGATTGCTATTCGAAATATGCTACAATTCCTGGGATTCACTCAAAAGGATTTCCAGTCACACAACATTTTAATTCTAAAGAAATTAATTTAAAATGAATTTACGAATAATTAATTTAATATATAAATAGTAAATATTAGGTCTGTAGAGTTTGGAATATTTTTTTAACTGAGTGATAAGCATCATCAACAATATTTGTATTAAATGTTGAAATACTTATTTTAAAATAGTTTTAAATACTTTATTGATGACTGTGAACCAATTAAATTGAATTAATATTTGAATTTAAATGAAGTTCTATACAAAATGAATATATTTGTTTTGTGGGTATTTTTTTAATGTTTTTTTTTAATGATATTTTATCCGTTGAATTAAACACACTTCTGGAGCAAAAAACTCCCACTTTAGTTCTCCTATATTTCGGTAATTGTCATAATCAATTATGATAGCATCAACTAAAGGGTATTCCTCACTTCGATCATTTCTTGCAACCTTTTTGGCTGGGAAAACTTGTTGTCCACATACAACATTGAAAAGCCTGGGCAACAACAGAGTGAAAGGGGGGGGGGGGGAGTGCAATGGCGAGTAGCAGGACGACTGGCATAATAATAATAAATGCCATAATCCCCACGAATCGCCGCTCCTCTGCGCCCATTTCTCCGGCCCTTTCGCCGCTTTCTCCGTGTGTGTGGGCTGCATTTTTATTATTTCATTTTCATTGTTTCATTTACAGGAAAAACAACAGCCGCGGAAACACAAAAACAAGAACAGAAATCCATGGGCAAATGCCATTCGACGCGTCAAGTGAATTAAGCGATTTTTAAAGCTTTACGCTAAATGAAATTTGAATTGGCAAAGTGTTCACTTGTGTGTGCAAATTAAATTACGCAAATCAAATAAATATTTTAACGAAACCAAAATAAGAGCCCCAAATAGTACGGTGTGCAAATAAAAATGCTGTGCAAAAATAACCAACCATGGTGTAAATAATTCAACAAATGTTTTATAGCACCAGACATAGATAAAATTAATAGCAGAAGAGAAAAAAATCAATATAAAAAAAACAATAACGCAGCAACGAATATAACAAAATGTTTATTCTAACGGTAATTAAATTGCTGCTGATAGCATTGAATATATTTCCCAGTCGCTTCACAAATCGACGGATTATGTTCCTCATCTACATGACAAATCTGGTGACGCACGGTAAGCACGCCAATATATTTATTAATTTATGGATTTATTTTATAGTTTGATTAGAGCCAGAGAAACGCTGAACTCATTTAATGCACTTGTCAAATAAATTACCAAATTTAAGCTCGCTAATGCTGGGATTAGTTGGTGTTAATGCGTTTCATCATACTTAACATGGATTTATAGGCTTTTAAGCTCAACCAATTTGATTAATTTCATATTGCTTATTAAGTGCAAAATCCATTTAACGATTTTTCATATATTTTATTTATTTAATTCATTTTGAAATACAAAAATCATCATATTTAAAGCAAATAACAATAATAAAAGAATATTTTTTTTATACGAAAGCATGTCCTTGGGCACTCTCTCTTTTTTAATGCTCCTTAAATAGGCATTTCCATACGCTCGCATTTCCGCCACCGAGTACGTGTTGTTTCCCATGTTGAAGCTGTCAGATCGGGCCATAATTTAATTAAGAAAATGAGACCTCAAAACGTTGGCAACGCGCTGGTCCTCGCAGTGAGCCTAAAACTACAGCCCAAACGCAGGTGAAAGCCGTGAACCGTGATACAGGTGCAATGCTGGTGCCTAGCGGCCAAAAGGGGCGTGGCACGGAGGCTGTGTCTCGACTGCATGACGCAGATAACACGGCAACACGGCCCCATCAACTTGGCCAGGAGGTAGACCATGTTTTTATAACCGACACTGGTAGTGAAAATGGGCATATTGAAGATCGACAGAGGATTGTTTCAGTTTATTTTGGAAGGATCAATTTGGGTTTTATATATCTTTAAAAAATATTATATTTTGATTTTTTGAAAACTCAACAAATAGTTTTTTAGCTTGCGAATTTCAATTGTTTAGCATTTGTATGGCTTAAATGAGAAAGCCCTTCGAGGTAAATGATTTTTTGTAACATCTTTAGATCATGATTTCTTAAAATAATTTATAATTTTAATAAGGTGTATAAATATTATTGGTGATTATTTTTGGTAACCTTTTCAAAGATAGGAGGCAAATTTCTGGTCTAAACATTTTGTATTCAAATAATTTTAAACAAAGCATTTTTAAAAGAGTATACAAATAGTAGGAGGAGTAAACTTTTATCAGGTATTCCATAGTCGTTGTTCAGAGTGCTGTAGCATTTATATTATTTTCGCTTTTTGTGCAGCACTTCCGCGGCAAAGACAGCGGCACGAACACGAGCTGAATGCATAGAAAAGGAAAACGGAGACAAAAGTGGCATCAGGCAGCCTCAACAGGCAGCAGCTACGTGCTGCCACTATTGCCGCACCACCCCATCGTGCCCCAACCCCTCTCTCCCCCCGCCAGATAAAAAATTGCTTTGTTTAATTATTTCATAATGACGCTGCGGTTGCCGTTGCCGTTGCCACTGTAGCCGCTGTTGATTATATTTGGCCTGTGGGTCAGGGATTTCCGGCAACAGCTGCTATTGCTCCTCCATCAACATTTGCACTTCTTTATTTTTATTACCCGGCACACTCCGCTGGGCTTTAATGACTTCGTTATGGTTTCCATGGCGAGAAATGGGGCTTCGAGTGGGACGTTCGCCCACAAATTATTCATACGTACTTAAGAATTTTTCACAAACTACTTTTTGGCAAAAAAGTTCTTGAGAATTCAGTAAAAACGTATACCGCATTTGCTGCAAAAATATACTACAGAATTATTTGCTTTATTACTTAATTATTTTTGTTTTGTTATGTAACAAGGATCTTCGGGATTGCCTGGTTTCAACTTATAAGTTAATCCAATGAAGCTTGAGTAATTTTAGTTTTCTAAAGCCTTCAATTATTTCCCAGAAATCTTCAGCAGCTGTAATTTGAGCTTTATTAAAACCGTAAATCAGCTCAACTCAGCTTTGTTTGCAGCCAAAGCTCAATTTCCTTGGCCAGAAGTAGAATTAGGTTACTCAGTTGACGCTTTCTCTCATTAACTAACCCACTTTCACCGCCACTTTTCACTTGCAGTCATGATGGATGAGCCACGTTTTGCGCAGCCGATACCAAACGTCACCGTTGCTGTGGGTCGAGATGCCAATCTGCCCTGCGTTGTGGAGCATTTGGGTGGCTATAAGGTGAGAAACGGGGAGAAAGTGGAAATTTCGGGTGGGCAAAACCCTGGGGAAACTGTCATAAATCGTGCGTAAACTGAGCTCCATGTTTGAGCCTCGGCCAGTTGATGAAGGGGTTTGCAACCGAGACGGACACTGTCAAAAATCAATTTCACAAATTGCACAAGGACTAACAGACTAACAGGCAGGCAGAATGGCAGACTTCTCTGCCACTCAATTGGCAGCTAAAGATAAAAACACACCTATCAAAATGTTACTCGGAAATACAATGGAAATTCTGTGCCTGATATCGATGACTTTCTGCTGTCATTAGCAAGTCGAACTTTTGTTTGCCCGAGGACACAATTTATGAGCTGTAGTCGGCGCTACATGCATATATATGAATCTAATCTACAATAAGCTATGGATATACTCGGGCCAGGACGAAGGACCTCGGATGCTCTCTCGACCAAACAAAATGGCTAGAAAATCACTTATCATTTATCTCCCTCAGCTGCTGGCACACAGCGAGCTCATAACAAATCACAAATATTTACTCGCCATATCAACTTCATATAAAACACTGTCGTCAGGACCACCAGGGCCTAGCTAGGACACGAGTCCTTGCTCCGTGCTCCATGCTCCATGCTCCTTGCCCCTTATTGGACTTTTGTCAACATTGGCCTGGACATGAGGAAAATGGCGGAGGACAGTGAAGCGGGAAACTCATTGCTGTCAGTACTGGTGCTGGGGGCAAATTTGAAAAGTTTGCTGCTAACTCAAGGCTGGGAAAGTCCTTTCACCAGAAAGAGTTCGTCGCCAACACTGAGAAAAAATAGTTGTGAAAAGGTTTAGTTTTGGAAAACGGAATACGAGCAGAATCTTCGAAATTTAAGCGTTAAGGAACAGTATTAAAAATTGGTAAATCCAGGGGATTTCTATTAATATTTCGTTTTAAGGTCTCGGATTATGTCGGATTAGATTTACGTGATTTCATTGCCTTGCAAAAATTGTATTTCTCTGTGTAACATGTCTTCTGGTGCAAAGGCAGAGTAAAGTCCAAAGAAAGTGCGAACAGAAGGAGCAAAAAGTGTATTAAAAATGCGGAAACAGCTGTCAAGCTGGCTTTATCCTGGGGTCCTGCGTCACAACATGACGTTCATTTATAATGGCACTGCCACTGAGCTCTCCACATGTGCTTAGCAGTGAATCCAACTTGGAGGAGTATGGATGGCTAGGTCTTTAAAGAACGCCTGGAGGTCTTTCGACCTCTCGATTAACTGAGGAATTGTGCAAATAATGCGAATCAAGTTTGAAAAGTATGCACACTTTGCAGGTGGCCTGGATTCACATAGACAGGCAAATGATACTGACCATCCACCGGCATGTGATATCTCGGATACCGAGATACAGCATCACCTACACGGACAACACGTGGCTGCTGCACGTGAACCAGGCTCATCAGGACGATCGCGGCTACTACATGTGCCAGGTCAACACCAACCCCATGATTAGCCAAGTGGGCTACCTACAGGTGGTCGGTGAGTACTCCCCCATCCCACCCTCAACGCCATTTAATTAACAAGTGCTGACTCGCAGTGCCCCCAAATATTCTGGACATTGAGAGCACGCCGTCGTCGGTGGCGGTGCGTGAAAATCAAAATATCAACATGACGTGCCGCGCCGATGGCTTCCCGGCCCCAAAAATCATTTGGCGACGCGAGGATGGCGAGGAAATCACCGTCGAAAAGAAGAAAAAAGGTATGTGTGATATAAAAAAAAAGGGAAATATATATCTAAAACAAAGCATCATAGCTTAAACGCGGAGCACCTGATGGTTTAGAATTATTTTCCCTCGAAAAAATGCAAACAGCAGTTTATGCCAGCTCCCGAATTACCCTAACCATTTGAATTCGAAATTCACAATGCTTTCAACACGTTTATTTCCATGTTCCGGATACTCAATGGCCACCCCAAAAACCGCCCCTCGAAAACAACAGTTCTCGTGTACGATGCCGATGTCCTGCCGCTAACCAAAGTGAGTCGCAATGAAATGGGCGCCTATTTGTGCATCGCCACCAATGGAGTACCGCCATCGGTGTCCAAGCGGATCATTCTGGACGTGGAGTGTGAGTATTCGATTACCGGTGGGCGTGGGGCTCGTGGGTCGTCTGCTCGAATAAATGAGGAATGAATGCGGCACCGAACGTGGGGGGAAATCCTTTGGAAGGGTACATATTATATTAGACCCATAGTTGGCGGCTGTATGTGTCAGTTTTGTTGAAACACGCGCGCGCACTTACCGGAACGCGAGGAGGCCATTCATCCAAGCAGGCTATCCATCCATCCATCTAGCTACCTATCTATCTATCCGACTATCCCGGCTAACTGGCATCCATTCAGGCATCCTGCCAGCCAAACGTATCTGCTTCTCGTGCCGTATTCCTTCATGGAGCTGCGCATCGCCTCCTGGTTGTATGTACCTGCTGCTCATCAATTTAACTGCACGCTCGTTGCGCCGGCAATGAGTGACAAACGCGGCTAAGCTGGCGCCATCTAATGCAGCTGATATATAACAGAGGATACGTGTATAGAATACACTGAGCGAAATATTTCCAAAAATATTAGAAACAACATAACATGAAGTGCATTTGGTTGGAGGCAGCTAATACTTTGGTAAAGCTTTGTTTTCCCAAGCGACCTAAAAACTCAAGACAATCTGAAGAGAAAGTTGCAAAAGTTATGAACAAATTTTTAAACATGATTTCGGATTTTTCATATATATTTCGCCAGTATCCTTTGAACAGCAGACTTGGTGTCCTGTGGCTGGGCGTAAAAGCTAGTTTGCCATTGCACGCCGTGCGCCAGTAAACGCTTGTTAATCCTAACGAGTTTCAGCCAGCCGCGGCCCCCTTTCCCCTCTAACTGCCCACCCCCTGGTTCACCAATCGCCACCCCCCTTGACAATAATTCACGTCACGTACCTGCAATAAAGTCACTTGGCGGCGTTGCACGTATGACTTTGACGGCGTTTTTCTGTTTCGCCGTGTGTATGTCTGTGTGTGTGGGTGTGTCTGTGTGTGTGTGTGAGTGTGTATTTTTCTCTCTATTTCATTATGAACGGTTTTGTGCGTGGCTGGGCCAAGGGGGCGTCAGAAAAGGGGGCGGGGCACCTGAAAACGAGCAGAAATCCTCATATTGCAGGTGTAGGCATTGTCAGGAGCTTGAAAAAGTGGTCTTCAGTTTCGGTTTCATGTTTGAATGTCTCGTTGAGGCTGGCTTAAAAAAAAACATATTTCTTGTTCAATAAGATGGAAACTTAATATATTGAGAAGGATTAAATCGGGTAAAAGCGGTTAAGTTTTTATGGATAAGATAACAAATCTGCCATTAGAGTAAAATAAAAAGACATTTTACAAAAACTCCAAAAGCTTAAACATCTTTTTTTAAAGACATCACTGAGATATCTGCAATTAAGTATACGTATTAATGCTGTGAGATAACGATAGTTAAAAAAATAATGATTTATGAAAAAGGGGTAAAGGCTGCACAATTATATGCAATACGGAAACAAATTTTCTTTCGGTCCTGTCATCTCTTCATCCGCAGCACGTACTTTCTGCAAAACTTAATTTATTTTTCTAGTGCCCTCATTTCACTGACGTGTTGTCTTAGCCATATTGTATTTCCTCCTGTATCTCCAAGTTTCCAGCTTTGTCATTGCACTTTCATTTTAAGCTGGCGCATAACAACAAAAAAACAAAAAAATAAAAGTAGACAGAAAACGTTGAACAGGCGTAATTCTGCCGCTTATGCGTGCTTTGCAGCGGCACTTTCCACAGCCTTCGTACCACCTGAGTTTTCCCCCAGGTGCCATTTACATTTGCTAACGTACCATATCAACCTGCTTTTCCGTTTCCCCCACTTATGCCCCTCTCTATCCACAGTCTCGCCAATGATTTGGGTGCCGAATCAACTTGTTGGCGCCCCATCCGGCACAGATGTAACCATCGATTGCCACACGGAGGCGCATCCCAAGTGAGTCTCCTCGGATTGCTTTTACTATATACGAGTTTATTTATTTCTGTTCATATTCATGTAACACACATTTAAGCTTAGTGCCAGGTTTATTTTGGATTTTCTATTGCACCCAGTCTACTCAACAGATTTTGTTTAATGGCATAAGCTTTTGTGTGAAAGCCTTTTAAAAGATTTAATAACGAGAGTTGATTCAAATTTGTTTTTAAGATACTCCATACAATGTCATTTTCTTAAACTGCTTTTTCAATAAACTTCTGCCCTCGTAAATTGCAATTTTTTCTTTTATATTTAATAGTTACATTTTTAGTTACTTTCACATAATTTTAATCGAACTAAGCGAGTTTTACATTGCACCTGCTTGCAGATGGATGTGTGAATCTGCTGATGTTTCAGCTGGTCTGTGTGTCTCTGTTGAATTTTGTTCATTCGATTTGCCTTTGATTTTGTTAAAATATTTACTTTCATTTGAGAGTTTGATTAGTTTCCCTCCATTCGTGTGCATGTGTGCATATTTTCGTTTACATTCGATTTGAAATGTTTTTTTGTTCCCTCCCTGCAGAGCCATTATCTATTGGGTGTACAATTCGGTGATGGTGTTGCCGAGCAAAAAGTATAAAACCGACTACACGGAGAACTCCTATCGGTAAGTCACATTTGTACAAAAGCAGAATAAGGAATTCAAAAACAAACTACACACAACATCGAAAATTGTGTTCTTAAATATTTATCATCCATTTGCACTTGCCGATTTTGGGGGTCAGGTGCAAGTGCAAATGCTTTAGCCCCCCCTTTAAGAAAAGTGGGGTAGATAAGCTGTTCTATGGATATATCCTTAAGCTTAACGTATCCTTCTTGCAGTGCCCACATGAAGCTGACGATAAGAAACCTACAATATGGTGACTTTGGCAACTATCGATGCATCTCGAAGAACTCGCTGGGGGAAACGGAAGGCTCCATACGTGTTTACGGTAAGTGCATGTGTGTTGGTAACTAAAGTGCACTAGTTACGGCAAATATACACACACACACACCCACACACACAGGAACACTCCCCCCAAGCAATGCAATATAGTTCGCCCTTTGTGGCACAATTTTGCCAAAAGCTTTTACCTATAGACCCTGAATCCACACGATTCAACCCTATATGTGCACTACACGTTGTCCTCCGGAGCGTAAAACTAAACGAGTGGTGGCTAGTAGCTAGTAGCTGGTGGCTGCTTCATAGTGGGTGCTGTCTGGCTCCATCTGCTCCATCTGCCCCATGCTCTCCACTCCCAACCAGGCATCCTCATGCCCCGTGGCCACACGGAGACACATTCACCATAAACGTAAACGGAAAATAAAGGTGAATTTCGGAATTGTTTGACTTTGTATCATTTGCTAGCCCAAGGAGTCGCCCATGAACATACAGTATATATATATACATATACGTACGTGTGCGCTGGCTGCATTTATTTATTTATTTTTTATGCACTTTACCTGTTTTCTCGGCTTTTCTCCTGTTTACAAGTTGCTGTTCAGCTCCTGCAGATGGCAAATGCCAAAGTTGTTCTATCCCAAAGGTTATCTCTGAAACACGTTGATCTTGGCTTTTCGTTGTTATTCCTTGCCATGGGAATTATTGCAAATCGTTTAGATTTAATAACGATTAATGCTGGTAGCAAGATTTGAGATATTTACATTTCTACTCCTTACTTTGAGAAATAGGCAACTGTCTTGAGGGCAGGCGAACATTTTAAAGTTGATTTTCCACTAATTTCTAATAATTTTTCTGGTGAGGCCTAATTGGGTTTATGGCTGAAACCCCTTAGGCTTCTAACTAAAAGCTGAATTTCTTTAATTTATGCACACTTTGTGCGTTTGACCTTAGCGCTGGAGAAACCGCACACTTGACACACTAAACCAATGCAAAGCAAGCGACATTAATTTCGCTGGCATAATGTAATGAAAAACCATTTTGTTTATTAGTATATATTTTCCGTTGGCTGCCTGCCGACTGCTACTGGCTACTGTTGCTTGAATGCCCTTCTAATTATTAATTATGCAATGCTATTCAATTCCATTTGCAGAAATACCTTTGCCATCCACACCATCCAAGCAGGTCACCCACACCACCGTCGAGTCCAGGGAGAGTAAGTATAGTATCAGTCGGAAAAGTGTGTGGAAAATGGGGGGAGGAGCGGGTGGAAAATGGGTGACGTTGGGTGTCCCACCATGCCAGGTGTAGAATGCCTCGTATTTGCGCTCAACACATTCAGCGTTGAGCGTGAAAGTCACACCACACACTCGCACTCACACACACAAAGGGAAGGATACAGGATACAGGATACGGCGAGCCACAAACAAAACTGCGAAAGTAGCAGCTAAGCCAGACAGATCCACAAACAGGGTGGCGCGAAGGGGTTGAGGGGGGGTTTGGGGTTGGAGTGTGGGTGGGAAATGGGGGTGTGGCACACGCCCATCAAGAGATAAACTAAAGCACTTTTGACTATTTCAGCGACGGGGCTTTTCGCCTCTCTCCACCTCCACTTACAATGGAAGAAAATGTTTTTACATTTGTAGCACACCACAATGTTTCCAAATTATAAGATTATTTTTTTCAAATATATATATTCCGTTTGAAATAGTTTGTTTTCCTTAAAGAAGACAACAATATCTTTAAATGATTTTTAAATGATAAAAATTGTTTCTTTATGTAGGCAACTTTTTTTCGTGTGTTCTTCAGTAGCTCCTGTTGAAATTCAAGTCGAGCAGAAAAGTACACACACTTTCAAGTCTCCGTCCGTTCTCGTGGCCGTGTCCTTTTTCCGTTTCCACTTCCACTCACACTCCTACTACCATTCCCTGTCCCATGTCCAGGTCCACGTCCTTTGGCTCTGGGCAAAGCAATATGCCGAGGATTATGCTGGGGCGGAGGAGGATTTTCGGGGGCATTAGGTTGGAAACACATTTGAAACACTGCCGCAGACTTTGAGCCCGTGAGCTGGAAGAGCCGGAGAGTTGGAGAGCAGAGCAAAAGACCAAGCATATTTTATTTAAAGTGACTGGCAAAGCAGCGCGCGAGCAATGCAACGGAACCTAATCCAGGAGTCAGCCAACAAAGGATGTTATTGTTTGTGTGTGTGTGTGGGGGTGTGAGTGTGCGTGCAGTCACATGTGTGTTGGCTCGCTCCATTGTGCGACGATATAAATTTTTTGTATCGCAGCCAAGATTTCCACGCAATTTAACTTGAAAACCCTGTCAGGCATGGGGTTAAGTTTTGTTTAAGAGACCACAACTTTTACTGGCCAATAGTGACCCACAAGTGAGCAAACAGTAAACGACAACAACGAGAACTTATTGTCGATTTCCGGCAACTGGGACTTTTCGAAGACTAATTTTGTGTGACACCAGGTAGTTTCTTTGTAATCAAAGTTCAAGCTAGCTTAAAATTGTAAATGATAGAGAACAGATCCTACTTTAACATTCAACTGAATGGAGTAAATTAACTATTTTCGAGTGACTACTGTATACTTGCCTATTAAAATGTATAATTCCACTTGTAATCTGCAGACAATATCATACCCTCATCACGCAACGACACAACGAAGTCCCTGCAAACGGATGTGGGATATGCCATGAAGAACGATTTGTATCCTGGCTCGGCCTCCTCCTCATCCTCGGGAGGCAGTTCCTCGGCGGCCTCGTCTTCCACCTCGATGCAGACCTCGGCATTGCCAGGCGGTGTGGCGGGAAATAGTCTATCCTCGATGGGCTCCAAAGGATCCTTGGCGATAGGCAAGAGCACGTTCTACACAGAACGACCACCGAATGAGTACGCCTCCTCGTCAGTGGGTAAGTCCTGGAAAGTCCTTTGCCTATGACAATCATACAATCGCTATGTACATCGTATTTTTCTTAGCTGGCCTGCTGCTGCATAGAGCATTGCTGTTCGGCTCTGGAATCTATCTGATCCTGCTTTGAAATCAATAAGTCGTTTGAGTTAATCAATAAGCATTTCGAAAATGCAGCCAAAGGGGGTAGAGAAAAACGGGGGAATAGTTTAGGTACATCATCATATTTCATAGCTGAAAGTATATCAAAAATCCAATAATAATAATTAACAAACAAAACTGCTTCAAACTTGGCTCACTTCACAGCTATAGGAATTTGTAAAATTATTAAAAATAAAATTGAAAACCTTAAGAAAAAGAAGAAGTATTTTGAAGAACAATAAAATGCTCATTGTATGTATAGAACTTATGAAATTCGAAGCTTAAGATAAATTACTGATCATATGAAAATCGTACGAAAATCAAATTGTACAATACACATATACTAGAGTTAAACTAGACTCAAGATGGATTGCTTGACACAAAAACGACCATTTAAATATATATATTTATTTTTTTAAGTGCGCCCAAAGCAAAGCTTTTCTAGAGCGAAAGACGTTTACCATTTGTATTTGAGTTGTAACATTTTGAGTTTCGCCATATCTTCAACTGAAACACTGAAGCTTAACTATCCAATATCAAGATTACAATCGTACAAAATTGTTTCAAATTAAACATATCTTAAAATCATATCTATATTTTTAAAAACATTATACTTTTTTATAGTTATTTCAACTTTTTAAACCCTTTTTTGTAGTCCCATTTAAAATGTAAGCAATCGTTTTTATTCGTTCAATCCGTGACAAAGTTTTCACCCCTTTTCCCAGCTGCAGCAAAGAATTCCAATTTATTTAATGATGGCAAAAGTCATCGGGATGTCAGGTCGGGCCACGCCCCCTTTTCGCCCATCGCTGGCTCTGAATTTGGTTGCCAAGCGACTTTTAAACGCCTTGAAAATGTCATTCGTTTTAACAGCGTTCCTGCTGTCAGTGGGACGACAAAAAATTTGCAATAATAATTGGCAATACCTTGATTCCGTTTCCTGGTCTTTCGGAAACCACCTCGTCATCGTCATCCCCGTCGTCGTCGTCGTCGGCTTTTGTGCACTTCCATCACTTTTTAATAAATGTGCATGCTAATTATATTATTACTCATACGACCCGTTGCCATGTGTGTCCTTTCGCTGTCTGCTGTCCTCCGCCCGTGGCGTTGCCTCTCCGTGCGAAATACTTGCAATTAATTTCAGCATAAAATTGCGTGGCCTGCGGTCCCTTCGGCCCCGCACAATGACACACAGTTAACATGTCCAATTTATTGGCCATAACTCATGCCCGGGATCGACTAAGGAGTGAGTGAGAAGGATCCAGGATCCAGAAACCAGGATCCAGGAACCAGGATTCAGGATCCATGGCCAATCCAGAGACAGACATCCGCGCCATCGATGTGGCAAAAGAAAAATGACATTAAGGCCAGAAGATATATGGCGCATTTGCATATATGTATGTAGCTTCATGTATGTAGTATGTCCATGTATATGTATAAACATGCGGAGGGTTGCAGGTTAAAGGCCTGCCAATTTACGGTATTTATGCCCCAACGTCGACGTTGCACGGTTTTAATAATTCAACTTGTGTTGCATAAAGTTTGCATTGACATAAACATAATGAACGATGGAAAACCGCATGTGAAATTGCCTTTCTGCTTTCTCCATCTCCATCCGCAGTCACATTCGCCTTGCCCTTTCGTTTATTAACATTGTTAATGCCAAAAGGAGAAAAGCGCATTCAGCGCTGGAAATATTGATAATCAACATTGTGTCCTGAATGCGTCGACGCTTCGACAATAACAAAATTAATGCATTTTATTTAATTTTACCCTGAGACGGAAACTGGAAAATAAGGTCGCCAATGCAGTTAACTTCAACAATGCAGCTAATTAAGCATTATAAATGCAGATAAAAGGCCAACAGGCCAAGGATTTTTGGCATTCTTTGGGGAGTCGTATATTTTTCACATATGTAACATATCGCATATGTAACAGATACCGTGCATTTATTATTTATTTAAATTGCCAGCCATAATAAACTAATTTCTACGCAGTTCGCTTCGTTTACTTGGGGCTTTAATAAATTGCTCGTCAAATGTTTGCCATATTTAACCACACATTTTATTTTTAATTAGTAAAGTGCGCTAATTAAAGTTTCAGTTATGTTTGTAAATAGATCCTTCTAATTGAGGTCATACCAATAACCAAATATAGCTGTAAATACATTGTGAACCTTTTATTTGCGTGTAAATATGAGATATATTAATTAAGGCATCAAACACTCACTTTAAAAATTAACAATTAAATCAGCCAGAAAATAACATTAAATATACTAGTCAAAAAGTCTGGCAGTTAATTAACAAAGCCAAAAGAGATTTGTGTAAAGTTTGTAAGGTTAAACGTACTTGATTTGGAAAGTAACGTAATAAATTAAAAAACCTATACATAAAAACTATATAGCCTATACAAAGTAATTGAATTGTCTGTTGCCTGTATTTAAAAAATTAGCTGATCATCAAATGAAATATATGTAAAATGTTTATAGCTTTTTGTGCGAAATAAACAAGAACGGATGAGTTTTCCTATGAACAGGTTGGCAATTTGTAAAATACGTATAAAACATTTTTAAAAGTTATAATTTCATAAGCCTTTTTTTTTATATTTATATTTTTTTGTATTTTTTCTTTCTATATTTAAAGCTCAAACCGTTTTTACAACTAAAAATTGCTTTAAAGAACTTGGCTAAGTTCGAAACCAATATTAAATAACAATTGTTAAACATACTATTTAAAGGATATTTTGTTCCATATTTGAGCTGAAATATTAATGCCCAACTTATGTATAAAAAACAGTCTCGAAAGAAACGCAAAATGAAGGTAAATTAATGAAATCTACGATTAAGATTGATAAAACTACATTGTAAGCAGTTACTTAATTATGCGATAATAATTAAACAATAAAACTTTAGGTTGATTGATACAAAAAAAACAAGCGAACCGAACAAAAACCAACAAACTAAGTGAACATAAATAACCGTTGTTTCATTAAACCATTTGCATTTAATTCTAGCTCTCAATTACATCGGAAAATGCCCAATGTTGTTGGCTCTGGTTTTGGTTTGGCATTTATGCAAATTTCCTCCTTTTAGCAGTTTGACATTTGGCGGTTGGTTTTAGCAATCCTCGCCACCAACGAAAAAAAACAACATTAATGGGAAACGTTTATTTACAGAAAGCACCAAATTACACACATACGTGTACACGGAAAATGTTTTTAGAAATTTCTGCGACTTCGTTCTTTTTGTCATCGGTCTAATTACTCCTTTTTTCGCTTAGTGTAGAGGCGGCAGACCGCCAAAACCTCGTTGTGCGTCTACTAATTGTTTGAGTCACGCAAACAAATTTCAAGCAAAATATGCTAAACACTTTCTGGGAGCGCACAAGAAAAATGTTTCATAACTTAATGTTATTTGCATAGATTTCAGCAACTTGAGCGTTGACGTTCAGCAATTAGCCTAGACACGCACTTCCACAACCCCTAGTCTACCGCAAAGTAACCCATTAAAAGTGGGCGGGATGAGCAGAAAAGGAAAGAGGACTAATTTGCAGTAAATGGGTTTATAGCTTATGTGTACAGACATGATAAATTTATGATGGATTAATGAGTAAGTGTGAAAAAAGGTTTTAAAGTGGCAGATTCAAGTACCGAAAAAAGGAAAGCTTTAAACCTCTTACTACAACTATTTAAAACAGATTTTGAAAAAGTTAATTCAAAGTGGAAACAATTTAGCGTGCCCCCACTGTGCAAGGGAAAACGTTACGGTCGCAACCCCACTGCGTATACGCAATATTTCTTCTGCAACCAGAAAGTTCCCCACACATCTGTGGGGTAACCACTTGGGCACACTAACATTATCATAATTACAGGGCTTTTGAAAGGCGGGGAGAGGGAACACAGATTCTTTGGGGCGGAGAAATGGGGAACGGAGACACCTTGCACTCTTATCTGAAATGCCTGCTTTGCGACACTCGAGAAACTTTTCAAAAGTCATTTAAATTGTGCGCACAAAAGCGCGAAAATTATGCCACGGCGAGACGAAGATTCAGACGCCACTTACAGCCATATATACAGACATATATATATATATTACATAATATATATGTAGAGCAGAGATAGAGATAGAGATAGGGTGGAAGTGAGACAGCACCGGAAACCACATTTGTCGGCAAAGTTTCGCCTACAGCCAGCCTCTCATCCACATTGCAAAAATAGTTGAGTGCAAAAGCGTGGAGCACACTTAAGATAAGCTCCAAGCGCAAAACTTTCATCTTACAAAATACGCGAAGCTCCCCCTCTTGCTGCGCCCCTGGCGCCCCCCTTTGCGAACGCATTCAACAAATTAATTCTGGCTTTGTCGCTGCAGGAAATATGTTTAATTTCATTTAAATGCAGTAAGTGCAACACTTTGGTTGGCTTTTCCCAGCTCTGAATGGAGTGAAGGGCCGGGGTCTACGGCAGGATGTTTGGGCGGGCTGATAGAAATCTTTTGGTTGAAGTTCTTTTGGCTTACATTTTGTGCGGGCTGTGTGAAAACTGTGCTAAAGGATTTTCCTCTTGCTCTGTCTGAGTTTCCCCACATGTATACCTTCGGCTGGGAAAGTAAGGAGCCGTTAATGAGTTTGACTTGAATTTAGTTGTGGCAAACGGTTTAATTAAATGTCAATCTCTGAATGTGAAAAGTCTTTGGATGCTTTATTAGGTGAACTATAAAAAGTTAACAGCCAACTCAATCTTAATCGGTTTTTGACATAATGATATGATATAATGAACCACACTGCCCGTCTGATTTTGATTCCATCTATAACTCAGATTTTCAGCGAACTCACATCGACCTATCCATCAATTTGACTGCAAATATGTGACCGCAATTCAATCCCCGAACAGTTCAAAGTTGTCAGAACTCATCAGCAACGAAAATCATTACAAATCACAACTTCCACTCGCTCCAGAGTTCTAGTTAGATTTGAACTTTTCAAAGTTCATTTCGTGGGGATTTTTTGTGCAGTAAACAGTTTTTTGCCGCAAATTACAGCTTAACATTTTTGGTCTACCAGCCGAAGGAACACACTCACATTTGATATATCGGAGATTAACATGCAGCACCAGTGCCCATTTTTCTATATGTTTTCTTTGTATTTTTTTCAGTCAGAATTGGGGTATGCAGGGAGCGGACTCATCTGTCAGTTTTACATAGTGCACCCCAGAGAAATTTGAGCTTGCTGCATAAAAATTACATCGTACATTGTTCGCGAACGGACTTTGATGGCTGTATGACACTGTGGAAAGGGTAAAAAAAAGGCATCGAGTGCGTCTGAGTGTGTGGCACTGTTTTTGGCATTTCTAAAAATGTTGCATTGTGTGTGGGGAGCCATTGATGTGGCTGGTGTGACAACGAGCGGACAGCGGTCCATTTTTATATTTTGTTTTACTACATATCCTTTTCATTTTGGTGTTATGCAAAGGCCAGGGCAACGACATCATTGCGTTTGTATATGGACATTTGTGGTCAGGAAAAATGTCATCCCAGCGCAATTTAAGAGCAGAGTGACAGCTTTATGAATTGAATTTTGCTTTTATTATTAGCTCTTATTTTCATAAAGTGGCGATGGATTAATTGAATTATTTTTTACCCTCAAGCTGAACATTTTTTAATTGCCTGCCAAACGTGACATGAAAACGGTAGGTAATAACAGCATTTTGTTATTATTAACTAGTCATTTTAAGGTCATCATAAAATACAATCTGAATATGCAGAACTGTGGTTACTTTGATTTTTAAGAGCTGAAAGCCAAATATATCTTTCTGGTACCATATTTCCTTGTGCACATGTTCTACATTCAATAGCCATAAACCGATTGTGCATTATTTAAGGACTTACTGTTACGAAGACATCATCCATTGACTGGACACCGCACTACATTGGCGTTCTTCGGTGCGGCAGCAGCTCCTTGTGTCTTGTGCGCATATTTGTTGGAGTTTATTTTTTAATTTTCACAACTTTTGACAGCTTTGCAGTTGGTCACGTACGTGGCCAAGTCGGGGCTGCCATATATTGGATGCCGTTCGAAGGAGCAGGGAACTGGGAATGACCACAGTGTGCAACAGCTGCCTTTGACGCACGTGACTGGCCCGGAAAACGGAACCCCTCCACCCGTATTTCGTATACCGTACCCGTACTCTGTATACCGGAACCCGGAACCCAGAGCCCGGATCCAGGTCCTTCGCTACCCCGTTGCCCTGGCAAATTTTAATCAAGTTTTCTCGCCACGCCGCTCGGCACTCGCTCTTCAGTCTATTTAATTGTCAATTTGTTGCGGCGTGTGTCTGACGACTCAACAAACTGAAACTGCCGCCTTGCCAGTTGCCTGATAAATTATGTTCAGCTGAACTGAAGCCGCAATTATGGGGCCAAAATGAAATGCAGTGCAATCGGTCTGAGCCAAAGATTCACTCAACCATTCTTATCTCTGTGCTGGCCGGGAATTTTGGGTTTATCTTGTCTTAATGATTCCATTGTCAAAGCCATTGCCTACGGAAATTGTCTACACAAATTTAAATATTCAAACAGGATATTGCATGAAATATACATGAACCAGATGCATACACACAAAAGGCCAGAGATTGTTGTTAGTGAGGTGGCTTAAAGAAGAAATGTTCTGGCCAAAAGGACTGCAGAGGACAAAATCTGGCTGTGCGTAAATAACATTTAGTTTGGTGTTGCTAGGAATTATTTTGACAGCATTTTTAAACTTTTTATCTCAGGGGTTTCACGTCAGAGGTTTAATTTTCGGCAAGGTATTTGTTTTGCATATTTTGAAATAATAGAATGCATTGCCGGCTTAGGCAAACATGAAACATAAATAAAATTACAAAAAGAAATTGCATTTCATATTCATTATTTAAAAACATTAGTTCTGCAAAGTTTTACGGCCTGTGTAATCATTTAAATTATTTGTAATTAAACATAACAAGTTGCCGACTAGTTCCAAAGTGAAATAAATATCCAGAGAGACCCCTTGGATATTTCTGCCTAAGAAGAATAACGCATTTATTTTAATCTTCTTGAGAGGTCCTCACTGCTCTGCCATTGATTAGGCAAGCAAATAGTACTCCTTCCTTGGAAAGAAGCTGGGTCTACGTTTCCCTGGAGATTGTCCAAAACAAATGCCATTCATTTCCGATTCCTGGCCGCCAACGCACAAATGTCCTGGGAGACAGCGGCTATCACTCGTCCTGCAGAAGCAGCAGCAGGAGCACACTTATTGTATTATTTAGTCCTCAAACTCGAAACGGCACTGGCATTGACTTTGACAAGTTGGCCGTCGTTCGAGTGGCATTCGCTTTGTTTTAATCTCTTTGGCTCCTGGTCTCGGTTTTTGGCCATGGTCACCGGGGAGCCGTGCTCCGAAATCCTGGCTCGGTTTTCAAGTTCTCTTCCTCTGTGTCTCTAATGCAAGTTGAAAACTTTTTGATGGCCCAAACAGTGGCAAATCACTGGGTTGCTGCTCCGTCTGCAAGGATCCCAATGATGAGGATGATGATGCCCGGCTCATAAACTTTTACGCGCTCATTTTCGCCGGGGAAACGCCAGCTCTTTTGACTTTGTCAGGTTGGTTTGTCGCCAAAAAAGCGGAGAAAAAAAAAGAGGAGAAATGGAAAGAGAAAATAGCTTTTCATTGTCTGGCGGTGGAGAAGCGAGGAAAGGGCGGGAATGTCAATAAAATAAATACTGTTGACGCAGCGCGGTTATTTCCCAAACACAATCTCCATTACGGCATTTACATTCGCCGCCGTGTGGCAGATACGAGTATACCCGAATCTGTGTTGCTGTTTGCTAAACACGTTTGTTGACTCACTGAGTGCCTGTATTTGACTTTAAGCGGCGCACAGATAAAGACATTTGATGCCAGACAGCATCAACCAACTTCTTGGCCCCCCAAAACCCACACCCATCTCATCCAAACAGCAATTGTCGGTCATTGTCATTAAGTTGGCCCAAATGAAGATGACTTTTTCTGGCCTTTCTTCATTTCAATGGCCATTTTGCTTCAGCTGGACAGGCTTTGATAAGGTCCTGGGAATGTTGAGTCGGAAGTATTGAATGATTTAATCGCACTGCGTTGCTTTTCACCCACATTTCAGCAACACTCCTCCATTAACAACTCATTGCGAGCTTAGTGAACCCTGAACTGAAATTTCATTTCCTTGCAACTCTAGAGGGCTCGTTCTTACACTGCAGAAAAAAATATGCTACAAGGAAAATCAATACATTTATATAAAAACTGTATCTTTTTAATTGAACTATTAAAAAAAAGCCCATATAATCCTTACAAGTAATATAGCTTATTATCATAAAATGTAGGTATGAATTTAAACATCTTTACTACTTTTCTTTGACTGCAGCACATGTTGTATGGTGCCGCTTCAGCTTGGCTTGGTTTATCTACTACTTTATTACTGTAAATCCTCAGATAATTTATTTGATTTGTACGCGCGAATCCCCGAAACCCCCGCAAGCTGTAGAACAACAGCAACAAGAACATCAACAGTGGCAACAATGCCGAGAACAACAACAATGGAAGCAACAGCTGCGTTGATGGAGGACCTCGTCCTTTTGTGCGCCTGTGTGCGTGTGTTTGGGTGTGGGTGTGTGTGTGTGTGTGTGTGCAAAGGATACGCCGGGATGGCAGCTGAGATGTGGGTGCTGATTTGTATCTGCAAACTGTAAAGTGTATCGCATTACAATCAGATTAAGTTAAAGCCACCATATGCACGCCCCTGTCGTCCTGTCTCGCTGTGCTGCCCAAATTGAATTTAAATGTTGGATTGAAATAAAATTGAAAAGAATTTACATGCCCAGCGGGTGTCGACTTCTATGCCATTCTATTTAAAGTAAATTAGGGAATGTCTGCGTCCAAACAGATCGATATTTAAGCACCTATAAATATTTATTTACGCAGCACAAACAGTCAGGGCTTTTTGTGGCCGTGTGGTTAGGTGTATAAATTCATAACATATATTTCAGACAGGTATGTAACATAAGGCAGACAAGTCTGAGAAAAGCTTATTTATGTACATCGATTTGGCTTTTGCGTATTTAGGGCATATGGCAAAAGGCTAATGTGATATTAATATAATCAGAAAGTTAACTGTTTGGGACAAAATTGAGGCTTTTCTGGGATATCCTATACATACAAATTAATTACTTCAGTCTTAAGTGGATATAAAGTAAATTGTGTAAACTAAAACTGGTATTTATTACTTCCAACTCAACTCAAACGTTGGCAATCATTTGATTAAGCGCCTACACCGAAACCACAGCTATTATTTTGACAAACCTCACACAAAAACGGAAATATCAGAGAAACGTATTTGGAAATCAAAGGCGGTAACAAAAGGCATTGTGAGCTTTTGATTTTTGGATTCCTTCTGCAATTGATGCCGAACAGCCGTTGGCCAAACTCTCACAATCGGCAACCGCAAAATGTGAGGCTACCTTTTTTTCTGTATCAGCGTTTCGTTGGCGATATAGAATAGGATTTGAGTCCTGCTGCCATGTGACAACCGGTCAATTTTATTTTCTTTTTGTGTCGTTAGTGGCAGGCAGCAGAAACTAATGCCAATGGCTGGCTGGCAGGATGTTGTTCTCCGTGTTTGCGTTTGTGCCACGCAACGGCTGTTGACCAATTTGTGGGCCATCACCAAGTGTGAAATTTCCAATTTCCGTACTGGATGCGATCCCCTTTTCCATTTCCACCGCCTGCTTTTCCATTTTTCCGTGCATCCGACACCATTTCTCTCCCTGCAGCATTTGTCTCACTTTTCGATTGCGCTGCATTTGCATCAATGTTTCGCTGAGTGTTTGTCCAAGTTTTTTTTTGTTTTCTGCCTGTATGTGCTCTGTTTACATTCAGCCATCATCAGCAATAGCGATCTATTTGCTGAACCACTGAAGTGATTTGCTTGGAAAATTGTTTAACCGTCCGGCATTGTAAATAAAATGTTTCTATTCTGTTTACCCATTGCTTGTACGGAATATTTAATTTAGAAAAATGCTGCTAGCAATCTGAAAACAACAAATATTTATAGTGAATTAAACTCAATAATGATAATCAAGCTATACATTTATTTTTAAATTAATCAACCCACCTTAAGCTACCATTGACAGGTTCAGGCACCAGCTCATTATCCTCATACCCATTTGAGAAATCAAATATCATACGTTCCAATCAACAGGAGCCCCAAACCCGAAAGTTTGCCCTCAAAGCTGATTTGAATTTAATTAAAAGCATACAAATTGATTTAGCCCAGCTCAGGAATCTTGGGGGAATGGTCATGGAGTGAAAGGTCATCACAAAACTTAAAGACACTCACAAATTAAAGCGATTTCAACTGGTAAACCTTAGCTACCTGAGCAGCCCTTGCCGATGTTCCAAATTAATTATGCTCAAGCGAAAGTTTAATTGAAGATATTGACGTAGATCCGGCTGTGTTCTGGCATAATTACACCTGTCCAAGTTGTTTCCACTTTGTTTCGGGCGCTTTCAATTTCACGAATGATAAAACACAAATTAAGATTACCCTGTGCGAAGGAATGGGCCCAGGATGATGGGTTATACGCACTTAAGTTTTGTAAGGCGAACATACCTTTGAACTTCTATCAGCCAATTATTGGCTATGGCCACATTATCAATGACTGATTAAACGACCGCGTTTTTTTATATTAGCTTAAAGCCGCAAAAAGGTCTTCAATGGCATACAATAAACAAGTCTTAAAAGACGAACGGCCTAGACCTTCAATATTTTCAGACCTCTCTTTAAAGTACTCTTTCTCAGGGTATTCTCCTTTCTGTCACACAGAACAACACATTGGAATATCACATTATTGGTATATTAAAATTTCCTTAGGAAAGTTACTAGATTAAATATTCTATGGAAATAAATTTGAATAAATTTAATAAAATATATTTTAAAGAGTGTTTAAAGCTGCCAACAAGCAGATGAATTTTCGTGTGCTCCCGCGGTCCCTTCCATTCAACTAAAATAAAAACCATAAATGGCGGCAAAGGCAGAAAAAGAAGCGGAAAATGGGAAAACCCCCAAATGGGGCATGGGGCAATCAAACAGAAAGGCTGCCTCAGCGACTGACTCAGGATGTGACTTTGAGTGTGTATATATGTGTGTGTGTGTATATGGGGCAACTGCAAATGGCTGCCGGTTAAATTGGCAACACTTTATCAAAAAATATAAAAAGCACTAAAAGTCAAAACGCATGGCAAACTGTTGGCAGTGAAAAATAAAGAAAAATAGAATAAAAGCGACTGCTCTGAAAGGGACAGGGTCCAATACCCGGGCCCACAAAGATGAGGATGATGACGATGATGATGTTGGTGGCAAAAAGGCTTGCATATAGATTGGCAATAAGGACAAGTTGAATCATCATCATGGCAGCGGAACCATCAAAATACTCGTAGGGCCAACGGGATGGGGATGTGGATGGTGGAGGGCAAGGAAAGCACAAAAAATATGCAAATACTCTCGCATAATTCATATGAAATTGTTCTATTTATGAAATGTGACAAAGACGCCATTTATACAGCCCCTTTTCATGGGCAGTTGTCATATTTTAAAGCGGGTTGTTTATTTACGGTGCGTGTACTAGAGAAAATATTACGTTAAATTGTATGCATCACGAAAATATTTACTAGCCATATTAAAATGTTAAACTTATTTTTAAAGAGCAAACGCTTACATTTCTCTCATCTGATTATTTTTATTGAAATTCTATTATGTTACATAAAACACTTGGCAATAAACTTTTTTCAGTTTGATAAATTATTAAGGTTTTTATGGGAGCTTACATTTACATTAATGGCTTACATTTTAATGTTCAATTCAGCTTCAGCCAGAACTATCAGTATATAATTTTCATGCATTTTTTACCAATGCATTTAAGTACACACACAGAAAGCTCCTGTGACTGTTTCATTAACAAATAATTCAGGCATGCATCATTCTGATCATGAAATGCTATTCATTTTTTTGTGCAGCTGCAATGGTTCTTATTTGGCCAAGATTGATGGATAGAACTTTTGCCAGGCACCAAAAGAATTCTGTATGGTTTTTTGTTCCATGTGCCTGATTGAACCGCATTGATGAAGCTATATGAAGCTTTTTTGCGGAGGTGTTGTGTTTTTTAAATTGCAAAAACTGCATACGCAGGCTGAATAAAACATTCTCTCTTTAATAAGCATAATAAAGGGAACAGTTTTTTCCTTTGAAAAGCAAATAGTAAATACATCTGGGTTCTTTTTCTTCCTGCAATGCAAATTTCATTACGATGGATCAAAAGTGACCAGCCATACCTTTAATTCTTTTGAGCAACGAAACCCAGATTAACAACCATATATGGTAAACTAGTACCACGACATCGAAATCTCTAGCCAATGACCGAGCGAATAAAATGTAAATTATTTATAAGGTAGCTGTGCTACGAAGGAATATGCCATTTCCTGCAATGGAAATTCCACTCCACGGGCGAACCAAACCAAAACGCAGAAAAGAAAGATGGCTAACTTGAAAAGTGCCTCGGAAAATGCATTAAATTCAGTTTTCATGCAACTGAGACAACAGTTGAGTAAATTATGGCAACGAGCTGCCGCCAACTATCCAAGAGTAGCAGAAGCTGGCTTTTCCGAAAAGAGGTAGAGGTTGGGAAAATTGGAGGAAAATGGCAGCAGGAGGATGAAAATAAGTGTCAGTCTGGCTGGCAGGCTCTGTTTGGTCTCTTGAAATTTTTATGAAGCGTGTTGAATTTTCCTTTTGAAACTTTAAAAAGAGAAGACACAAACTTTTTTATTAAAATAAGAAACAATTTTCTTTTTTATGAAACTTTTTTTGTTGACCATATTTATAGTGGATCAATTTAAAAATTATGTTTAAGACAGCTTCCTAAAACAGTCTAAAAAATATAAAATGAATATGCTGAATATGCTCCAAATTAACATTTATACTAATATATTTCATAGTCCTAAAAAGTGAAATAAAACTATTTTTTAACTTATAAGCCAAATAATTTTTTTTCGATACGTAAAATAATTTTTTTTTTTATAAAATAGAAATGTAAGTTTACTATGCTAACTGTTTTGCTTCGAAGCCCGAAACAAACTGAACTTCATTGGCAGAGAATCACATTCCGTTCGGATCTGGTTCGTTGAGTTTTCCACTTCGTATAAGAGTTTTCCGGCGCGTGCGTTTGAGTTGACATTTTGTGGAGAGTTCAACTCTCGCAGTATCTTAACAATATTGTTGTTGATGATGATTTGGGCCACAAACTCACATTTTGTGAGTGCAGAGAAAAAACGAGAAAAGAGCGGAAGGAAAAAAAGGAAAAATCTTAAATTTCATTGGCTAAGCAAATGTCACAAATTAGAAGGCAACACAAAAACGAAGAGAGTTAATACAAGGGAATGGAAGTCAGGCAAAAATTGTTGAGGTAGGACACTATAAACATATTTCACTAATAAATGAGGAAAGAAAGCATGGAAAAGTATAGAGCCGAAAAATATGAGTAACCATATGGTAGTACCTTTATTGGACCACCTCTTTGAGTTCCCTTTACGGCGTGGGTGTGTACTTGTGAATCCATCACCCAGCCGGGGAAAACTCATCATAAAGTGTAGTGGATGGCAGACTCCCATTCCCACGGACATTGCAGATGGAGCCGAGGAAGGATTTACAGCATCCGCATATGGGCATCATCTTTATCCGAGTGTCTGCGGCTGCTCCTTTTATATTTATTACATCATTCGATGGCATAAACTCGCATATTAAGTGGATTGATGTATTAATATTTAAACGGCGATTTGTGGTTTGCGGTGAGCTAAAGTTGCTTGGGGGTCCGAACTCGAGCCACTCTTTAACCTTTGACCCTTTCTCGAACATATGGCAGGCACTTGGGGCATAATGAGGCATCTGCATATCAGGGAATCGATAAAACTAATCTTACCATTTTGTAGCGCCATTATTTTGCGAGCTTCTGGCTGCCTCTTCCCCTGATCTGGTCACATTAAAAGGCGCCACATTCAACGCATTGTGAAGTCCCGTGCAAACTTTTTGTGTGTGCGTGGCTCATAAATAAAACATAAAGTCGCCCCCTTCTTATTTTTATACATTTTATATGCTGGTGCAGCCTCCGAAGTGGAGGAGAACTTTCCCGAGGTCGCCGAACACGGAACATGTTTGGAAAATGTTTATAAAATGACGCAGCAAGCGTACAAGTCATAAATAATGCGTTTCAGCTGGTGGAGACGGGGCATAAAAAGGTAAGATGTGAAAAAGGACGAGAGGACGAAGTTAAAGTGTCGCAGTAATTTGAAATTAGCACGCGTTTGACATGCAAATATCGGGAAACAAGTTGAGACCGCATCTCCCATCTGGCAATTACTACTGCAGACGAGCACGCGGCGTATGCGCAATATGCCATCCATAAGTTCTTTATTGCAAAATGGAGCCCACGATGAGGGTTACTGTAAGATGACCCTAATACTGACCCTTTCCGGAATGCTCGGAATACCAATGAGTTGGGTAACTTTAAGCTGACCCCGGTAGAGATCAATCTATACCTTACTTCCCCATCTTACTTTCGTAGCCTGCGGATGTCTCTGGCCAATAAATAAATTACAAGTGACACATGCACAATTATTTACAATTAATTACGTCTGTGACACAGTGACACCCTCTGTCCCTTGGAGGTGCCTAAGGTCAATGTCCTCCTTCCTTTTTGTTTATCTCACTCAAGTATGCAGTTCAGGAGGCGTGGCAATTATTGAACTCCCACCCACAATGCCCCAACTCCATCGATTAACATTTAATTGCATCTGCGGCTGCCCGAATTTAGGGCCACAAATTCCGTAATCGAAATTATTGTTGAGGCCTCTGCGCCAGAAATCGTCGCATTATGCCCGATCCCTGGGTGTATATATATTTGATGCGAGTTGCGGGGCAAGTGCAAAGCTCATCAGGTGCAGGCTGCCCATCAATGAACAATGAAATTAGGAGCTGCGACCTGGAAACTGGTACTTACACACGTTCGAGGGATTCCGTCAATCAGGAGTCCACTGAAAGGACCCCTGATCGAGAGTCAATTTAACGCGGATGTTAAGAGCAAGGAAATCCCATCCAAGTAATTTCCAACCAAAAAGGGGAAGCCGTTTTTTGTGACTGCGGTTTTCCCTTCCCACAATTTTGCGACAACAAGCGGCAAATACTTCCGCATTTCACACGCTTTTGCCCGACTTGAACTTTCCAAGGGGGAAGTGGGTAGAATTCCACAAATGTTGCCCAAAAATAACATTTGAATGCCAGAAAGGTTTTATTTTCAGGCTCGTCGCAGACAAAAAATAATAAAAAAAGGACTGAAAAAGGTTGAGGGGGAAATGGCAGTGAAATGGAAATGTAGACAACTCTATTTGGAGGTGTTTCTGGGAGGGAAATGCTTCTTCATTTGCGACCGAGTGAATAAGTGACACTTTTTTCGCAGTTGTTTCCAAACACAGACTATGACAAACAAACTGAACCAGAGGGCCGAATTTTTCTAAATTGGTGTGTTTGCTTTGCACTTTTTCCTGTTTGAAACTGATACTGATACAATTGAATACCGTTGAAACGCGTTACAGAACATTAATATTTGATTTTGTTGTTTGTTTTTAATTTACTCGAAAGCAAATTTGCCTAGCAATGCCCATCTCACCTCCCATCTCACATGAGCAGCCAGACGAAAGTCACCCATTAGATCCCCTCAACTCCGACTGATGCACTCCATTGATGGAAATCGATATTCGGATGAGTCTTGCCACTGACACTGCACTCAGTTCATTTGAAAATCAGAAGAGGAGTGGGAGTGGGAGAATATATCCTTGGCTTCTACTTCGTAGAGGTTTCTGCTTTCCTGTTCTAATGAGTATCCTTGGAAATGAGGGGGAGTTCTCCGGTTCTATGTACAAATCCTTGCAGTGTTGATTTATAAATATCTCCTATTATTTGTGCCCTCAGCTAAGCAGCTTTCCACATGCCCATGCAAATGCGTAGATATCCTTTTCAGGCTCTAGATTTATGCACTCCAGATGCTGGACTCAGTCAGAGGTTAAAGGAAGGCAAACTTCTTGGCGAGTCCGATTCAGAAAGGATTTGACCCATTCGTCTGTTTGTCGGGAAAATGTATCTCGAAAACTTAAATTCCATTTATATTTTTCATCATCATCTGAGCTTAAGTGCTCACACGAGGGGCGGACGGGAAGGGAGAATGTGCCAGCTGTTAATATTTTGACAATGATGCATAAGTCCTGGACGGCGGACACAGGACGCTCGACTCCTAATGCCAGACAGACAGTTGGCAAGATGAATGTCGACAGTCGGATGAAATCGGAATCCGAATTTCATATTCAGGCCAGGACTTCTAGGCACTCGACCCTCGAACCTCAACGCCGACGCATTTCTCGTGTTTCGCCTGTTATTGTTTTATTGTGTATTGTGGCCATCCTGCTGGTGCTGCTCGTTCCTAGTTCCTCGTTTAACTGGCACCTTCATTAGTTATTCAAAAATAGTCGAGTTCGGATGAGAGATGGCCAGTTGGAGTGAGATGCTGAGGTGGAACCCAACTGGAGGCGTGTCAGGATGGATTGGGTTGTCCTCGGCCGAGCGCAAAGTGCACATGTGGATCTCAGAAGGCAGAAGTATGACAAGGGACAGAAACTACGACCTGACCTTTAAGGACATTTTCGGTTTGCTTTAGAGCTTATTTGGAAAACCACTTTTTCTTTATTTTTTAAAGATCTAATCTGTGACACTTTCATTTTTGGTACTTCCTTTAGAGAAGAGGTTCAATCTGTTTCTAATAACTTTAATAACCTGTTATGTGCCTATCTGAATACTTATCACCTCAATTTAATGGCCAAGACAAGAGAACAGAGGACAATGACCCCTTTCCGATTAATTTTAAGTGACGTGGGACGTACTTTCACCTTTATCCGGTTTTCGTTATCCAACAAATGAGGGAATAATTGTGCGATACAAGTGAATTACAACGTAAAAGCGCTTCAATTGCCAATGGCAATGACAGCAATTGTTGTCCTGCGCGTGTTAATGAGTTGTTAAGTTCGCCAAAAGAGTCCACCCACACTCATTTAACCCCTTTGCGACTACCTTAACCCTCGACATTGTCTGGTGCTCAGCCAGCGGCGATAAATGTCAATTGCAGGAGCTCGTTCTGAAACTCGGAATCTGCATTGACTGGGAGCGATGATGTAGCGGGCCTATTCAAAGTTCAAGACCCGCTGCGGCTCATTACATGTCCGAAATGCACTCCGCCCAGGAGGAGGATGATTCGGGATGATTCAGCTGGTGAGCTGCGGACAAAGGACTCGGCATGGCAAACATTTTGAAGGGAAACCGGTGGAAATCGGGGAAATGTAGAACAGAGCACAGGACGTGGAGGACATGGAGAGTGACTGGTCAGGATGGTCAAGTGGGGGTCATAAATCGAGAGCGGCTAATGCCGGGTGTGTACTTCATTCTGCCTGCTGTTGGCATTCATTGGCATTGGATCTTTCCTCTGGGAGACTCAAATTCGAATTCAAATCGCAATTCGCAGTAAGTGGGATGACTTTAAAGCGCCTTTTCAGTGTGGAATGGGTCAGACAGGGGCAAATTTCCAAGCTGAACCTTGTCTGACTTTGGCCAGGATATACGATAAACGAATTGCTCTCCTTGATTCTGGTTCTACCGAAAGCGAAAGGCGATACTGACAGTTTCAGACAAAAAAGAAAAAGTGGGGAAAGTTCATTGAAATTGACAGCTTTTGACCGAAATGATGACCCTTTATCAGAGGTTCTATTTTAGGATTTCAAAGGGGACTGCAGGGATGTATTTCTTATGATGGAACTTTCTAAAGTAGTTCTGCATGAAAGTGAGATGGAACCTATCCCAATACTTAGGGGTTAATGGCAAGTCACAATACAAATGTTGGGCAAACAGAGCAGAGTCAAACTCACAATCCGAGGACAAACATCACGAACTAGGCAAAGTTTGGTTGGACAAGCATGCCCCTCTGCTTCCACTCCTCCTCCCATTAGACACGATGTCAAGACGTCAAAGTAAATTGATTTATTGCCGCACCGAAAGCCACAGGTGTCCTTCCTCGTCCTCGAGTTCCTTTGAAAATGGCTGTCCTCGGTTGTCCTTCCACTTGACAGACATTGCGGTCGCCATCTGCGGAATCCTCGCGGCCTAATTTTAACTTCGTTGTCCCTCAATGGCCTCCCATGAAGTCTTCGACCTTTGTGGTTTTCGGGAACCTCGTCCTTTTCTCTTTTATCGATACCTATAAATCTTGTGGGGTGTTAGAATTCAATTCTTCACCAAGTTCTCGTTTCACCTGCTAATTCGAATTTAATGCCTCTGCTCAACATGACAAACATGGCAAGTGTCCTGTCTGCCAGGTGAATGGCGACAGGTGAGCAGGAGGCGAAGGAGTGCGGCTGGTTTGCGGTGAATGGGAGTCCCTGTCCCGTTAACAGTTTAATTGAATCTAAATCCCGCCAGTGCCCGTCCAGAAAATATGTTTTTAATTTCATTGTTTGCTCTGCCCCACAAGAGCTAAACAGAGGGCTAAGAGGATAAGTTGTGTAAATCTCGGCAAACTCCAAGATTAAGCCTCATGAAAAATCCAAAGAAATGAGGTAGAGTGCAGGCAGCAAGTTTCCACATACATAAAGTGCAAGAGAATATTACAATTCGGCACACGAAAACCATGAAAGCTTTAATATATTCTTGCATAGTTTTGAAATTGTAGCTTTAAAAATTTGTTTCATTACTCGTCCCATAGGGAAAATAGTATACATATTATCTGCGTTAATCTAGTACATTTTGCATATTTGTGTACTGTTCGTGACACATAAACTTCGATAACAACAACTGAAGTGACATTGTAGCTCTATATCTAATAGTTGTTGCACAGTTCAGAGATAACTGCAAAAAAGGTTTATAAAAATATTATTTTGTGAAATGGTTTTACGCCTAAACAGAATTGTATTACAAAAATAAATACAAAACTTTGTTTTATGTGGTCCAACAAATTTATCGACATTAAAATCGCATTTGTCTTGCGGCTCGTGTGAAAAATGTCAAAAGTTTCGCTGTGGCTCAACTGTTCCTCCGAATGAAATAAATCTAAATTTGGGTTTGAAAAAAGCAACGCATATGTGAAATCAGGACGTCGAGGATTTATCGCTGACCCAGTGCCAAAACACAGCTGAAACAATCAACGCGAGTTTTAGTCCAAAATAAAACTGCTCTCCAATGTATGATTTTGTTACATTATATTGAGGCATTTTAATAATCAATTGTTTTGTAGAAAATACTTTACGCATCATTTGCGTTGATTTTAGTGCATCGCCTTTTCATCTATGTTCGTCATGATTATTATTATGCATGCAAAATAATGAGCCTTCATACAATGTCAAAACTATCGATTTCCTGACACATGAGGTCCTTTCTACTATATCAAGAATCAAACACTTGAAAAAATGGGCATCATATTCAGGTACAACTCTAGGAAATATTAAATGTAGTATATTATATATGGAAAATAATTATTTTTAAAAATGGTTACTTCAGTCGTTGACACTTAATACCTATTATTATTAAACAAATATTACACTAGGAATCTGCGTTTATATAGCATAAAAAGGGTATTTCCTTATATTGCTTTTCTTTAAAATTAATTTATAAAATGCTGATATTTCTGGTAGCCAAATTTGTTTTCAGTGCCAAAAAACTGCCAACGTCAGTTGAAAACTCTCCAGGCAGCAGAACAGAACAGAGCCCAACCGAACCGAACCAAACCGAACAGGATGGAAAGGCATCTCCCCAGACAAAAGCCTAAAGGCCGATTGCACAATGGAGTCTGTTGGGCATCGAGAGTGACACACACCATGGCAGCCACGTTGCACATCATTCTGCGAAGTATCCTTATTCCCAGCATCCTTCCGTGCCCCCAACCCCCCGGAGAACATCGCCACACTATTTATGAAGCCGCCAAGAGCACAACTTTCGAGCTATAAATATGAGTCCGCCACGGAGAAGTCAAGGAACTTGCCGGTTAGTTTCGTTTCGTTCTTGTTGCCAGCGGCAATTATTATGAATTTATTGATTGCCCAATAATGGTCTGATGGGGCGCGGTTCGGCGCTGACATGGGATCCAAAAGTCCTTCGCTGAAAAGCCGCAGCTCTAGGCCACCGAAAATGCTTTTAATCTGATTGCATGCGCTGGTCACGAAGTTGGCCAGAGGAAGGGAGGAGATTACTATTGAATAAAAAATATTTATGCACTTGAATGGCGTTAGATAGATAGACGATGGTGGGTTGCAAAGTCGAGGACCCGCAAGCAAGTGAAAAAGTTTACGGATTATAAATCAAAACTTTCAATTTTCTTTAGCCCCTCGCTTCAGGGATGTCGCTCGCTGCTATTGCTGACGGCAAACTTTTCTACAGACACGGAAAAACTTCTCAGTAAAATATACAAAACGAAAAGGATGAGGAATGTAGGAGAAATTGAGGGAAAGTCTAAACGAGTCAGTGAGAACAATTGATTGATTGATTGACAGGTTTCCGCTAAGGACAAAGAATAAAAGTGCCATCGAAAGTGTAAATATATTGCACAAATGTGATTATAGCTCGAGCTGCAGTTGCATAATATTTTAGAAGTGGAGGAGATCTTGAGACAAAGTGTATGGAATACCGGAAAAATTTTCCTTTTTATATTTAATTGAATTCACAATGCACGTAATAATTTGCTTAACAGTTTCTTAGGATGCTTCCTTTACTTAACGAATCATCTTCTTTCCCTTACCCGAAATACTTTTATATAATTACCTGGCTAGATTTTCGACCCAATTCCTGACCAGCTTTCAGGTCTTCTGAGTTCTGCAACCTCAAGGCATTGCTGCTCATTTAAACGTATCCTTAGAATGCAACCACAACCTCTGCACACAAGAATACATAAACAGAGGGACAATGGAAATGTTTCATAAAATTACTTGTGAGCCTTTGAAGGTCCTGTTTTGCTGTTTTGTGCTGTGGTATTTCGCCTGAGATATCCTGCCATGGCCTGGCCTTGGCTCGCCGGCGTAAAATGTAATCAAGAAAACATTTAAATGAATGGCAAATTCAAAATTGCATGCATATTTCATATGTGCAGCCACAAAATGCTCATGTAATTGCGCACAAGTTTTGCCCAAAGAGGATGACAAGGAGCTGATTCCAAAGTAGGAGATGAAGGTCTGGGATTGCATAAATTCAGCACTTGCTGCTCCCCAAAACTTTGGATGATGACAAAACGAGGAAAAGCTGCTCTTGAATGCTGCCCAGGCATGCTCTGAAAATTTGCACATTGATTACCAGCCGGAGGAAGTAATAATTAAACAACAACAACATCAAAGAGGGGAAACTTTCCATAATCGAAATTAACACATAATTTGCTTACTAAACACGTCGGTTGTTCGAGACAAACTTGACCAGGCCCCAAGACCTCTGACTCGACTTTTTGAAAATTCCAAGTGGCACCTGTTAATGTGACAAGACAGCCAAGTTCCTGAATCTGCCGTATGACTTCCACACATTAGTTTAAAACTTTGGATTCTGAAGCCCCTCACTAGGGCACACAATCATCCGAATTAGTGATGTCAAGTTGGGCAACGTTTGTTAACATATTTATGTGATTTTATTAAGGGAAAATAATGTCAAGGTAAGAAGTTAATTTGAGAACTAATGAGCTAAACTAAATTTAAGAACTAAAAATATATATAACCGGGTTAAACGACCCATACGCACATTGTATAAATATATACCAAAAATGTATTTATTTTGTAGGCAGTCTCCGGAAATAAAGGGTTGTCATCACTGCTCTTCAGTAAGCCATCCAACCACATGGAGAGGACCTCAAGCAGGAGAAGTCGTTAAAAAGTAAAAATCAATTTATGAGTGAACGTTAAGTGAAAAAGTTTTGCCATTAAAAGGCAGCGTAGTCGTAAAAGAGGTGGCCCAAACTTGACAGACCCTGGGCTCCAAAGGTGTTGAGGAGATAAATCAATTTGCTTGTTGCACAGTTGCCAGTTGCCAGTTGCGAGTTGCCAGTTGCCAGACCAACAAAAAGGTTTAATTAACGAACAAATGTCAACTGGTGCGGCTGGAACACTTAAGGCCAAGCAGCAGCAACTTTTGTCCGCAATTAGGGCTCGAATGAATGACAGTCTGAATGAATTACTAACTGACTAAATGACTAACTGAATGGCGGAGATGGTGGATGGATGGCAGATGTGTGTGCAAGTTCCAGTTGAACAAGCATTTGTGTGGCCAAGTGCTCGATTGTGTGCTAAGAGATTTCTTGTGCTCAATTAAAGCCAAAATGTAACATAAATACATTGAGGACATGGCTCAAGAAAAGGACCAATTAAATACAATGGCTGTTCTTTTTGGGCGGTCATTTAGAACTGCATGTGTAAGCAAATCATTGGTGCAGATCAGAAATAAAAGCATTATTAAATCTTTAGAGAATTGCAGCACCAGGATCGTAATCAATTTTATAACAATTGAAAGCCGTTTATTGTCATTGCAAGGCAAAGTTCAAACTTCAAAAATACAGCATCAGGAAAAGAGCAAATGGCATTTAGTTTTCGCACTCAAGTGTCGGCAAATTCCAACGAAATTGAAACCAAAAGCCAACAACTAACAACTAACAAACCGAAAGCGAATAAATTGTCACTTGCCAGTTGCTTGAATTGAAAGTGCAAATATTAACATTCAAAGCAATCCAACACTTGTGGCATACATATCTATTTGGACAGCAGTCTTCGCTGCTAGTCCTTTTGGCCGGCTTACAACAATGATGTCCCAGTGTCAAGAGTATCCTTGTGTTCCCCGCCAGCTTCAATTCCCAGCGATGTTCGCACTCAATCTCCGGGTGCCTGCCAACTGCAGGCGGTGTCCTCTTCAGAAATCAAAAGTTGAATGCGAAAGCAGGGCAAACAATGGCTGAGTGTTACCACTGCGAGTGCGAACGAGACACAGGAAAAATTGTACGCTTTTTAAGATATTTTTTGGATCAGCTGCAAACTACTCAAATATTTTATTTCGCACTTATAGAGTTGCCCAAAGGTGTGCAGAAGCATATACAACTTGAACAAGTTTTATAAACACTTTAACATACAATGTCTGCAGAAGTCATGCCGGTTTCATATTTGGCATTCTCAAGTAACACAATAACTTTGTTATACAACATACCCGCAGAATTATAACATAAATTGAACGGATTTTCTATCCGTGCACCCTCCGCAGGATATCAAATAATGTTTGAACTGGCTGGCATCTCAACCGAGCGCCGGATGAACATTTTGCATTCGTGTTGACACAGGCCTGGGATTTCGCAGAGTCGAGTGTTAATCAAATTAGTAGCAGGTCAATGCAAATGGCAAACATCAGACGGCAAACGGCAAACAGCAAATAGCAAATAGCAAATGCATGTGAGCTGTTTATACAATGTCGCATGGCAACGCTAAAATATCCAAATATCCTGGCCAAATATCTCCAGTAGGGAAGCTCATTAGGCACGGTCTGAAGTGCTTAAGTATTTGGGGTGTGCTCCTGCCATTAAGAGGACCCAGCGAAATGTCGCATTATAAATAATTAATGTGTGTTTAAACTTATAATGTGTTGAGCTTTTAACGCACGCTCGCAGGCATTTATTTTTGGTGGTTATTAAATTAAAAGGGCAAACACACATTGGCTCAGTATTAACATTAACAGGCAGCGAACTTGCATGTGTTCATAAAGTGAACATTCAGCAGAAATCTTTAAGAGCCAATTAGCCAAATGTACGAGTGTCCCATGCTCAAAGTTCACATTGCGCATTGGAAATTAATTCAATTAACTCGATAATGACTATGTCACAGAATGCGGCATCGAGAACCACTTCCAATTAACCCTCGTCCGCCAATGCCAATTTTGTGCCACTACAGCAAAACTGGGCGATAGCAAAGGATTATCACATTTCGGTAGGGGATTACTATGTTGTGAGTGATATTCTCAGTTTAATTTTCATTAAACAAAATGCTTTTGCACTTCGAGCGTTGCGTAAATTTGCACTAACGCATGTGCATACCGAATATGGCCACATATTTGGGCAAAAAATTATTAAATTCAATGAATTATTTATTTAGCAGGTGCCGCTGACTGAATAAACCCGCATACTCCAATTAACACGAAGCGGCCCAAAAACAAATACACGCTGGAGGGGGCATAAATTTCAATTGAAAAAATATATTTATGTCAAATTTAAGCCGATTAATGACCAACGGAAAGCGAAATGCTCCGGCTGCCTATTGAAATCAATTAAAATGCCAATGCCAATGCACAATGCTAGGCAATAGTGAGTGAATGCCGAGGGACATTAAAATTTAAATGGACTTTTCTTTTTTTCCAGGGCAAGAATGGGCAATAAATTTCGTAAAATCAAAATGACAATTTGCCCGAAATCGTTGTTGTCCGTCATTAAAAAGTTCAATTATCATTGCTGGCCATCATTTGCCAACCTTTCACAAACAAGGAATGTGAATTCCTCAAATTACAAACTTTAAATTGAGTCATAAAATGCGCACAAAACTGGTCGCAAAATTATTTAATTAATGGCTCACGTCCATATCCATCTTTCGTCGGCATTAATCCCGTAAAATGAAATGCGATTTAAACTCAATGCTGGCAAATACATATTTAATTAAAAATTCCTTTTTATTTGCGTTCACATTAAACAACATATGTAAGCGAGGTGTGCAATTGTGCAATTGGTGCCGACTCTTGTTTACATCTGCATTCAGATTTTAATTGACTTGGCAAATAATAAAGAAAATGCATTCGGTTTTTTGCCTCGGCAATTGTATGCATTTCTGTGCGCTTATAAAATGATTATAGATAATTTAATGGAAATCCGATTAAAAAATAGGCTCCAATTGCGTTATACTCCTGAGTAATTTTAAGTGGATTGTAATGAATGTAATGTACTATTTTTCAGATTTGTTACGTTATAAACTATATGGTAAGTATAAAGTTTTTTAGCTCATGACCTTGAACAGTGCTTATAAAAATAAAACTTTGAAAGCAACCACTATGCACTTTTGCTAAAATACAATTTAATCAAGGAAAACCTCTTCACCACACTCCATAAAGCAGGAAAGAGGGAAAAAATGAATAATCAAAATCATAAACATTTGCCTAAGTGGTCGGTCTGAGAGCATAGCGAATCGCGTCCAGGGTCATGAAGTAAAAACTAAAAACCATGAAGTGGTTGCCGAATAAAATATTAGGCATTAATATTCACACCCTTCGAGGGCTCGCGACGGGGTCATGACCCGGCAATCGCCACCCCCCAACTTCAGCTACCAATCCCAGCTGGCCTGGCTGGCTGGTGGGGCCTGACCTTTTTGGCAAAGTGAGCAGCAATAAAAGTTTAAATAGAAGTGCCAACAAACCACAACAGCACTCATCACGCTCCAACGCCATCGACCATCAGCAAATGGGGCAGGTGGAAGTGGGCCTGGTAAAGCGGAAAACACTCCCGAAAAACACAAAACAAAAAAAAACAAAAAAACAGGAAAAAAGAAAATACGGAAAACCTCAAAGCAGACAAGCTAACAAGGATTAGTGGAAAATTTGCTGAAGGCAGCATTATCCAAAATATATTTTCGCTTTGCCCAAACATTAATGGTCTTTAATTGAGTAAACAAAAGCTGAAATCTGATTGAAAACTTTAAAAGCGCATTTTTAGCCAAATTGAAAACCTTTAATTAGCCTAATTTGGCAATGTGAAAATCGAATGTTGTAATATGCAAATTATTTTCTAATCTGGTTCTCGATAATTTGCTTATGCAATGGCACGAAAGTGTTAAACATTTTCAATTATGCGATTGCGCATGGAAATTGTTTTTATGCATAATGCATTAGGCAGAAAGCAGCTTTAAGTTTTGATAATCGCGATGGCTACTGGGATTTTGGGCGAATGACTAAAAATGAAATAAAATTAAATTCAGCGAACAATTTAAAAATCATTAAATATATTTAGCACATAAGTGGGTTAAATATCATTTATTTTCAATACTCTGTATTAGCTGGGAAAACTCTAATGACGTGAGCAAAAAAATTAAATTATCCCACTCGCCTTTGTGGCGCTTTTTGTGCAATTTTCCAGCATTGTGCGGGGTTAAAGAGTAGAAGTAATAATACTCAAATAAAACATTTACAGGCACAGACGACGAAAAACTGTAAATGACATGCCGAGCGGGGGAAAACGGGAGCGGGAAAAGCGGAAAACTGCGGTTGGACCACAAAAACAGAGCAGACTCGTTGCCATCGTCTCTTGTCGTTTGTCGTTTGCTCGAGTCAAGTGGAGTTGAAGGAGCTGCGAGTGCACTTCATTTCGTTGCCCCCCCCCCCCCTCGGCACTTCAACGACCCCTTTTTAGCCCCACCTCTTATGGGGGTCCCCTTTGAACCCCTTTGAATCCCTCTTTCGGCGGCAGTTGCCTCATAAATTGAAACCGAAAAAAAGTCGCTTGTGCCAGGCACTTGGAAAGCAGACTGCCTACGGCAAATAGATAAAGACAGAATCTACGAGGGCACAGGTAGAAATGGGCGAAGAATCTGCAGAAAATGTACACTTGAAAGCTTGCACTTCTAAGGTAGCTCCAGATTAACATATTTTCCAGGAATATTTAGTTTTATAGTTTAAATTCCAAAGATTTTTCGAGTTTAAGTACTGCAGTATGCAGCTGTCAATTAAAGACTGATACTTAAAATTCCGACATTATCATACCCGTTACTCGTAGAGTAAAAGGGTATACTAGGCAGAAGTAGGCGTTTCCGACCATATAAAGAATATACATTCTTGATCAGGATCTATAGCCGCACCCCGCACCACGCACAGTAACAGGTATCTGATAGTCGGGGAACTCGACTACAGCGTTCCCTCTTGTTTTTTTAATGTCTTATAATTTTATAGGGTTTTCCCTTAAGCTGATTAGCCGCTTGAAATGATTTAAAATATTATTTGCAGTACAGTTTTTTCTACGTGTATGGACGTGCAGAAAATCGGGTTTCAGGTGGCAGCAACATTTAGTTCACTTTGCCTATTTCCTTACCCGTTTTCCGGAGATCCGCCTCACTTCACTCCATCCGAGAAAGCAACAAAACCGCAAATGCGACAAAAGCAGAATGCAATTCGCACTTGAAACTCTGTGGCGCCAACAACAACAACAACGACAACAGCCATGCCAGGATGCAAAGGAAAGATCCTTACTTCTGTGGTGAAACAAAAAAAAATAAACTCAAAAAAAAGAACTCTCGCAGGCAAAAGTCCGCGGTTTGCTTTTCCACTTTTCTTTTTCTCAGCAGCAAACTGCTGCTCCCCAATTTGCTACAGAAAATGAAAATTTAAATTTTTAACCAACGCCGAGCAGGCTGGCCAGAAAGTTTTCCAGCTACACTTTTTACCGCTGCCGTCACTGCAGCTGGGAAATTTCACACATTTCCCTCAGCGCATTTTCGCAACCTGTTTTTTTGTGTTCATTTTGTTTTTTCTTCTTCTTTTTGTTTTTGTCAACGTACGAAGGCAGCCGTCAAGCTGTTCGGGAAAGTGATGAATGAACGGAGACCCCGCGCAGTCGTTTTTATTTAGCATAATGAAAAGGGAAAGCGGGAGACCAGGAAACCGAATGAAGTTTGATTGAAGCTCCAAACCGGTGCTAGCCATCCATGTTTGGAGCCGGAATGCCGGGATCCTCCTGGGGCAGCACTTTCGTTGGTTTTTGTTTCGCACTGCTTACGAGCTAACAACAATCATCAGCACACTGTGCCCCCGGGCGAAGGAATGCACATCCGACACCGTGTATCCTGGCCACTTTCCCCGCCCATTTCCCAGGACCTCCCATCCTGTCAGCATGCAACAAATGCCTCGAGTGCATAACTGCCTGCCAGGCTGCACACTGTGAGAAAAATAAAAACACACTACATATTCTTCATCTGTTATCCTTATCATGAAGAAACATATTTGGTTGGAAGCCTAATTCTTTTTTATCTGCTTATAAACTTAAAGGTACGCAACAATTTTCGAAAGCATGTTTATAAAGTGGCCAAGATTTGAGCTTAGAAAAAATACAATAGTTCTTTTTCACCTGAGTTATCCTTATCATACATAGAACATATTTTGTTCGAAGCTTAATTCTTTTTTATCCCCTTCTAAGCTGTCAGTTTTCAAAAGCATGCTGATAAAGTTACCTAGATTTGCTCGCTGTGCATTCTCTAAGCTCTGACTTTCACCCTGACTCCGGCATAAATCATGGCTGGCATTTGCATGTTCCGCAACCTCCTTCTGCATGCAGCTAATCTTCGTCCTGGCCAAGTGGGAAGTGCATCCTTTGTATGCCTTTTGTTTGCTTTCATGTACTTGCTCAATTAAAAAATTGCTCCATTGGGGGGCAATTCGGGTTTGCCTTGTCGGGCAATTAATATGTTTGGTCTCCGGCAGAGAAAGCATTTTTAATTGCATTTTCTCACGAAAGGCTGCAATTTCGTTTGCCTGGGCCTTTCACACCTATAAATATGTAAATTTTTTTCCTTTCACCTGCATTGAAAGGAAAACGTGGCTTATATCTGCCCAGATAATATTAATTGCTGCTGCATTTCTGAAGCTATCTGAACTGACCCTTATTCGCAGTTAATCTTACGTCTTATGGAGCATGGAAAAATAACTACAAAAATATGCAGAGTTAAAATCTAGAGCCTTTTGCCTTCGGCCTAAGCTGAACAGCAACTGTTTCTTGATTTGGCCAAATAGAATAAACTTTCCTCGGTTTTGTCGCTCGGAAAACCGAAGGGAAAACTCTCACTTTGAATGAAAACGCAGGCGCCAGCTCGAATTTCGAATGCCGAGAGGAACTCTCCAAAGAAAAAGAGCTAATGTACGTTATAAGAACTCAGAGTGCGATTTATGTCTTCCAAGGCTGAATGTGTCCTTAATAGTGATCCATATTTAAGCGGGGTCTTCGATCTTTTAGCAAACAATAAGACATCTAAGTTATTACTGAATAATATATTTAATAATATATGTTGCATTTTGACACTCGTAAACAATACTCTAAAAATGGATGTGCACTCAAACGAAGATATCTAAAAATCAAGAAAAACATCGTTTTACTAAATGCTTACAAACATTTACACACCAGAAAGCCTCTACTTGACTAACATTTTTCTTGCTGAACAATGTTTAAGTCATGAATTCAACATTTATAAATTGCTATGCATTCTTCTGGTTTTCCTATCTCGATTTGCATTCCATTTGAACCATGCTAAATATTTCTATTAGAAAAATAAATCTCAACCTTTAGCCGAAATAAAAATTCCGCAATCTGGCGAGTAAAAAATATTTTTAATTCTGCTGATTGTAGTTGTCTACGACTACAAAGGTAAACGAAAAATTCTTATGAACAAACGTTGCAAAAATGTGTGCAATTAAAAACTCTCAGCACACAGAAAAAAACAAAACAGAAGTAAAAAATCAGAAACAAGTGGAAAGAAAATGTAAATTCAGCAAAACAAACATAAGAGAAATTAAAAGAAGCCCAAAGAAGGTTCTGGGAATCATTGGATTTTAATTAACAACGAAAAAAATACAGGGAAAGGGGGCAAAAAAGCGGTAACAAAGCCAAAGGACCTTCGGCATTGATAAAAAAAAAAGAGAATACACATGCATATTATGTGCACTTTGTGCTCTCGTTGTTTTTTGTATGTTTTTTAGTTTACTCTGGGATTTTAGTCCTTGGTTTGCACTCAATGATTTTGGGTTTTCATAGCATGATTGCACTTTTGCGGCATTTCATTTACTTGATTTTTCACTCGGCTGTGGTAATCAAACAGTTCATTTGTACAGATTTCTTGGGAATCTTAGCCAAAGGATTTTCAGCTATTTTAAAACAATCAATTAAACTTGTGGTGCTGTAAAAGTTGCTTACTTAAGTTGTTTACTTAAAAATACATATATTTATAATTTAAAATGGTTTATCTTTCCCATAAAGAAAAATATTAAAAATCGATTAAAGTTATTAAGCAGTTTTATTTTTTTTTGTATTCTTTATTGACCTTGAGCTTTATTTTTTTGTGGCGTTGCATTGTTGATATAAAACGTTATGCTGTTTTTTAGGGGCTTCACAGAGGCTTGCGTGAAATCTGTGAAAGCTGGAAAAACACACGAATGCTGCCAGACTCGGTGATGAATCTAGGCCCCAGGATGCATTGCGCCATATACTCCATCAGACCGTCGAGAATCCTTTCCAGTCGCTGGCGACACACGCACCGGGTCAATTTCATGCAACACAAACAACAAGGGGAGGAGATCTGACAAGGGGCAAGGAGCAAGGAGCAGCTTTGCTGCGTGGGGGACACGTTTTCCCTCGCTTTCACCCGCTTTTCCGGCGCCTTTCCTTTGAGGAGCAGCCAGGCGCACAGAAAGGCGAGCAGGTGCTCAGCTGTAACTAAACGTCCGTTTTAACATTGCCACCTGATGGTCCTGCTGCTTGTTTCCCAGATTTTGGATGGGGATGCGGCATGTGGCACATGCCAGTTGCTGGTCACGTCGGATGGTGTGGCATAATTGATAGTTCAATCTGTTGCAGATCAAACGCTTGACAGCAGCCAACAGATCAAGCTGAAAAATTGTCCAGCAGCAAGTTTGGCCAAAGAGGTGGGAGCATTTGATTATAGGTATTTCCATCTCGGCGTTGAGCCTTAGAATTATTTGCAGTTATAGTATGTATGTATTAAGGTTATACATAAGTATGGTTTGTAATCAACTTTTGAAGTTCATTATTTGCATTCATATTCTGTAGTTTAGTTTACCTAAATGTGAATCACTTTATTATTTTAATCTCAAAAAATTCTCACCGAAATAATCCGCACTTTTCTGTTATGCAACTTTATTTTGATATTAATGGATTTGGCCTTTCAGGCTGCACTTTATATTTCCCAACTTCGTGAGCGTTTGTCAACCCAAAGGCGACTGGAGAAGGGATGGAAAAAAAGCTCAGCCAGACAGCATAAAAACATCTTTCAGACAAATAGATTTGTATGCTTTTAAGTAATTTGCAGCACAAATTGAAATTCCATGGCTAGCTTTCTATGCAACTGCAGCTTTTAAACTGAAATACAAATTTCTTCAATATCTTTATGCATTTTCAACTAATTCTACTTTAATGCCGCTTTTTGTGTGCTACTCATGTTTTGTCGCTTAATTTTAATGGCTTGCCGGGCATTAAACTTCTAGCTTCATTCACGTTTATGCTCGCATTTTTATTTGTGTAATTTACGCGTCGAGTGCTGATCATAAATTGTGACTCGAGCTTCGCTGTCGGAAAGGTCACGTGGGCTCATTAAAGAGCCAGCAACGCCATGAACTCGAACAAGAACAATAAGTGTAATAACAGCAGCAATAAGAGTCACAAAAGGCGCACACAAAACACATGCGAACAGGATAAAATGATTTACCTTCGAAAGGGAGGAATATAAAATGACAGTCATTTTTGCAAGCAGTACGTGTGTAGAAATACTCCAGTCGGGAAAATACCTAATGAAAACCCCCGAGAAATCTCCTGCCTTATATTCGGCTAAAAATTAACCTTTGTAAACAAATCAATCTATGACGCAGAGATAAGACTTCAATACGTCATTGGTTTATCACTAGATTAGAATATTACGGAAACTGTCTTGCGCTGCTCGTGTTGAAATGGCACTTGAGAAAAATAATTCAAAAGTGAACGATAACAAAGAACCGAAAATCACAATCACTTAAATGAAAACGATTTTCTACGAATTTCTAATTAAATCTAATCAAAATGTCATTAATATAAGCTACCGACGCTTAATCAGGAAATACCTTTGCTATAGACACTTGGCCCAGTTAAGAAGTCAGTGTGGAGTTTAAAGCGAAGGAGGAAAGACCTATAAAAAATAGCATAATAAAATTTGAAAGGGGAAATTATTATGCAAGGTAAAGCTTTGATACTATTATGTTAATATAATCAACTGACAAAACTATAATAATTAGTGTCGAAAAGTGTTGTAATTGTAACAATAGTGTTTTTTATGCTTTTAATTCCAGATAATAATTTCAAATCCCTGCCATGGCTTCTGGTGGTTATAGCTGTATTTTGGAGCTGGCAGCTAAATGTTTTGGCCCTGCCAAAAGTCGAGCCTCGTCACGAAACCTGTAACAATGAACAGCGCTACGAAAACCAGGTGATGTGCGAGAACAAGGAGTTCGGTGCTTTGGTACCGTATCCGGATAATTGTAGTTTGTTCCTGGTCTGTGACTGCCTCTATCCGACGGTGAAGTTGTGTCCCGCACATCTCTGGTGGGATAATGCGACTCAGCTGTGTAATTACCCCCAAGCTGTGGAATGTATATACTACTCTATTGAAACGCCAGAGCCTACGGATGGAACTACCCGAGTTACGCCAGAACCAACATCCAGTACTCAAAAGATAACGCCAGAGTCCACAGAACCCACATCTAGTACGGCAAAGATAACGACAGAAAGTACCACCGACACCAGTTCACAGATAACCAAAGAAACATCCTCTACCCCAAGTTACCCCTTAACACCAAGTTGGGTACCACCTCCTGCACCACCGGGCATTTCAGATGACTACTGTCGCAATAAAGAGGATGGCTCGGTACATTATTATCCCTATGATTGCCAGGCCTATATAAACTGCACTTACGGCTGGCCGGTGCTGAATTATTGTATTGAAAACAAGGTTTTCAATAAGTACCTGGGCATTTGCGATACTCCCGATGTAGCTGAATGCGAGGAGCTGCCTCTTCCCACAACCACAACAGAAATACCGCCCACTTCCACGACTGAGGAGGATGTGGTCTGCGGTCCAACGCCGGAGGGAATTGAAGAGGATTATTGTGTGCCGAAGGGAAATGGTTTCTATGAGTATCCTTACAATTGCAGTGGATACTTGGCCTGCAAGAATGGTTGCACCGATTTGGATTACTGCCAACCAGATAAACTCTTTAATAACTGGCTGCACATCTGCGATACACCCGATTCCGTGTGGTGTGATCCCACGCCATTCCCCACAACTCCGGGAACAACCGAAAACCCAACCTCATCTTCAAACCCTACAACTTCTTCAATCTCTACAACTCCTTCAACGCCGACAACTCTTCCTTCTGATGGCTCAAGTACAACCGAGATTTTCACTAGCACCACAGGGGAGATTGCAACCACTACCCCCGGACTTCCCTCTGATGTCGATCCAAATGATTGTAGAGATGAGAAGGACGGCACTGTTTTTGCCTACATAGGGAATTGTTCCGAGTACTTGATATGTAAAGACAATCAGGTGCAAATGGGTCATTGTCCTCCTAATACGCTCTTCAATCCCGACTGGCTTGTATGCGATGAGCCAGATGACGTAGTGTGCCTGGGAGATCGCACCACCACGCCCATTCCAACCACCACGCCCACTACTACTACGGAAAGAACCACTCCCACCACGACTACCACCACAGTGGCCACAACTTTGGGACCAGATCAGCTTTGCGATGGTCAAGAGTTGGGAACTTCGTTTTCTTATCCGGACGATTGCAGCAAGTACTATCTTTGCTTGGGCGACGGCAAATGGACTCTGGCTCCCTGCATATACGCCAGTTACTTTGATCCCAGCACAGGACAGTGTGGACCTGCTGTGTCGCCCGATGCTTGTAGAGCCTCACAAGTCACCACCACAACAACAACGACGGAGGCCACAACAACCGAAAGAGACACCACCCCCAAGTCCACAACTCAGGAACCCACAACCACTGAAAGGACAACCACAACTGTGGCCCCAAAAACTGGTATTTGCGGTGGTCGAAATGAGAACGAGAATATTGCTTATCCCAACAACTGTAACAAGTATATTGTGTGCGTTTCACCAATTCCCATTGCCTTCTTCTGTCCCGATGACACATTCTTCAGTTCAAAGTTACAGAAGTGCATTGATGATTGGGAAGAAAGTGATTGCGAGGGTGATCAGAGCACCACGACTTTGGAACCAGGCTACACAAGACCTCCTCCTGAACCCACCATGTGTACAAACAGTAGTCGGGATACATTCCCATATCCGGATAACTGTCAATGGTTCATACGCTGTGTGGATGACTACATTTACATGATGGACGTCTGCAACTGTGGGGAGTACTACGATCCAATTACTGAAAAGTGTGGAGCAGATGTGCCTTCAGATGCCTGTCGATGGGACTACACTTCAACCACATCGACTACCAGTGAGCCGACCACGACCACAGCGGTTACGAGACCGCCACCGCAGAAAGGACCATGTGACGATGTCGAGGATGGAGCCCTTGTCGCCTATCCCAACGATTGCTCGAAATACATTAAGTGCGATAGACCCATTGCGGTGGCCTTTGAATGCGAAGAAGGAGATGAATTTAGTGTGGAGCTTGGAAAGTGTGTGGATGCTTCACTTGCCAATTGTTCGATTACTACCGCTGCAAAGCCATCGGAGTCGACGACGACACCAAAGGACGGGGAAGGCTCAACAACGCCTTTTGAACCACCAACATCATCATCTTCAGAATCCACCAAAGAATCATCTACAGAATCAACAACAGAGTCAACTACAGAATTAACAACAGAGTCAACTACAGAATCAACAACAGAGTCAACTACAGAATTAACAACAGAATCAACAACAGAATCAACAACAGAATTATCTACTGAAACTTCTGAAACTCCCTCAACAATTTCTACAACACCAGAATCTTCTACAATGGAACCGGGATCAACAACACCAGAAGGTACTACTACTGCCAAGCCGGCAGAGGGAATTTGTGAAGGCAAGACAGACGACTCTTTAGTACCCTACCCGAGAAACTGCACCAAGTATATAAAGTGCCAATATCCAATACCAGTTGGTTACGATTGCCCGGATGGCTTGGAGTTTAGTCCCACGGAACTGACTTGCATGGATCCCGAACTAGCTGGTTGCAGTACTAAGTTAACCACACCAGGGCTTACAACAGAAGCTTCGCCTTCCCCGGTAACTACTGTCTCAACAACACCCGAGATTACAACTACAGAATTGCCAACAACTCCAAAGACCACTACTACCGAGTCAACAACAATATCCACAGCTACCACAGAACCAACTACAGATTTAACCACTTTCCAAACAACTACAACAGAATCAACAACTCCCAAAACAACTACCACAGAATCTACGACAGTTTCAACAACTCCCGAAACAACTACCACGGAACCAACAACCGTTTCAACAACTCCGAAGACAACAACCACCGAATCATTAACTACTGAATCAACAACTACCGAATCAACAACTACCACAGAATCAACTACTCTCCCAACAACTACAACAGAATCAACAACTACCACAGAATCTACGACAATTTCAACAACTCCCGAAACAACTACCACGGAATCAACAACCGTTTCAACAACTCCGAAGACAACAACCACCGAATCAACAACTACTGAATCAACAACAACCGAATCGACAACCACTGTGGCTACTCCAACAACTCTGGATCCGTACACCCCCAATATTTGCTGTGGCCAGGCTCTTGGAACTCTGCTTCCGTATCCCAATGACTGCGGTCGCTATGTCGTTTGTGACTATCCCATTCCATATGCCGTGGATTGTGATGAGGGAACGATCTTCAATGATGAACTTCTCCAATGCACCTCTGCGCCCAATGAAAGGTGTCTGTTCGTTGAATTTTAAAAAATATTATAATAAAGCACAGCAATACAAATTTTTTATATTTCTGTTCCCTTTGCTACCCCCAAAAATCAATTGGGTAAATGCACAAATGCTCAATAACAGAGAATCGCTTAACATATTCCTTACATTTTACACTACTAGGGCTTTATAAGTCCTTTTTAAGTGTTGAATATGTTAGACATATACTTGCTCCTGTTTTGGTATCCATTACATGCAAACCCTTTTCCGTAATTTGTCCCAACGAAATGAAACCAAGAAAAAAGGTAATTTACCACTTAACACAGTCGATTCCCCCGACAGGTAACAAGCCGATTGGAATTGCAGAACCTCCTGGCGAACGGATTGCAAAAGAAGACCCTCAAGGGGACGCAAACGCGCGACAGCATTTTTAGCAACAGGCTAAAAGCAGTTTCCCCTTGACAATGCCACGTCCGATATCTGCTCGCTTACAAGTTTCAGCCATTTATCGTAGCCTGATACTGGCGTTCTTGGCCCAAAGCTGAAACCCTCGGAAGCTCGTCTAATCAGATTTGGGGTTGGCCACATAAAAACACAATTGCCAAGGAATTATCCTTGGGGTGTGAGGTGGCAGGCGGGACATATACAATTGAGGGTAAATATAACAAGCACAAGGATAAGTTGTTCACTTTTGTTGTTGCTACTGCGGCAGTGGTTGTTGTGGTGGAAATCGAAGAAAGGAAACCAAGGCAAGTTATGTATGTGAGTAGCAATGACAGTAACGACACAAAATGAACACAATTCGAGCAAATTGTTTGGCAATAATGTTAACTTAATGCGTTCCATTTGTCGCACTTGAATCGATAGACACGCGCCAAGCCGCTCCTTGGAGCTGGAGTGATTTGTAACGCTTTGATAGCCACCCAGGATAAACAAGGATTTGTGGTTGTGTCTATAGGGATAACCGTGGAGGAGCCCCCAAATTGAGCAACAAGTCGCACGAATTTCACTTAATTGGAGATAAGCCTTCGCCTTACAGCAGGAGCGATTAAATGATTTCAAATTGGGATTTTAACATTAAATACTCATAAATTAAATGTTGATTGCCTGGGCGTCGCCTTAAACTGAATCTCGATGCCAAGCTGGGTAGTAAAAAAACAATTTTGCCTAGATTTGCCTTGCCAGATTTAGTTGAATCACTGCCAAAATGAAACGAGCTGCCCAAAAGTGTAGAACAGGCAATACACACTAAGTTGGACACACTTCTGAAAAGGACTCTGTTAGACTTTTAAATATTACATAAAACGAAGTTAAGCATTCTTTTTTCTTCCTTTATTAAAAGCTGCTTTAATACTTCATTAAATTCGCTGGTTTTATTTTTTTATGCAATTCAATTCGTTACACTTCAATGTCTTCCCCGAAGGCGGTGTTACCTACATTGGGCAACGAGCCAATACTTTCCAAAAGCCCATAAATGTACCACTTAGTGTATGCATAATGTGTGCCAAGAATGCAGTAGCGTTAGAATTTAATAGTGCTAGTTTCTGGGGGCATAAACAACACTTAAAACTAATTACAGGTACGAATTCCCCAGTTAATTGCTAACGAAGGCAACTTAAGGGGGAGATATATGGAAACTTTCACAAAACTCTCAAATTGTAACGATATCTAGACATAACTAACAATTATCAAAATCTCATTGCGATGCAGTTGAAGGAGAAAACATTTTCGAAGCCCTCGACACATGCACATATATATCAAATTGCCATTGCAGAAACTACGAATTTCCCCCCTTGCCCCGTTGCATTTCGTATCCGTAGTTGCATGGGGTTAGTTTATAAAACTTTTGCTGCCGCATATTAATGTGCAACTCCATCCATTTATGTAAAATGTATTTTATGTTTCCCGCGAGAATTTATACCATGTGCTGGATGCCCCAGCAGTTAGACAGACAGCCAAAGTTCAGGCCTTTCGATGTTTTTTGCCTTGTTTGCGCTCTATTAAATGGCAAAATTTCATTGCGAAAATTGGTAACTTTGAAATATTTACATTTCACTAAAATTTCATAAAAAGCTTATGCAAAATAAATGGGTATGGAAAAGCCGGAAAAGTGGTTTACTGGTATTTATGAAAACATAATCAAATGTTATAGCCAGTTTGGAGCAAATGCAACTAAAGTATACCCACTATACACGACGGAGTGTTTTTTTTAGGGGCAAGGGAAAAGTGCTCTTAACTTTTAGCACGACTGTCGGTTTCGAGTTCAGTGAACTGAAAACATTTGTTTGAAGTTTAAAGGTTTTCATTTATGGTAGAATTTAAATGAACTAAAGGTTGTGAGCGCAACTCAAAACGAGAGATATCCCTCTTTTTGGTTTAAAACATTTTAATAATAATAATTGAATCGTTCGATTTCGGTTTGTACCTCAGAAGCACAAATTATATTATTCCTAGATTGACTTCCATTAAAATATATGTAGTAATCTAGCATGCACCTATGTCAATCAAAAAGTTACTTAAGCACATTTCGAACTAATTTCCAAGCCAGAAGGTAAGGTAAAACCGTGCAAAGCATAAATTCCCAATTAATTGACATCTGGAAAAGTTCACCTGTAACCCAATACTCCGCTTATATCACACACCTTCAGCAATCCATCTACTTAAGACAAACCTCAGCCCACTTTCGGTGAGATAACAGCATGTAAGCGTTGTCATAACACGATTCGGTCATATAAAAACAAAATTCGCACAAATTTAACGCCTCCGACGCAGACGTTTAGCTTTTTATGGCCCAGCCACGCCCTCTTGAAAGACCTACCACCCCCGCCGCCCACACAGCATTCATATTCATAAAAGGCAGCGACTCATCATTATTTGTCATGGGTGCATGTAAACAAGTCAACAAAAAAGAGACAAAAATCATGAGTCACGCATAAAATTTTATGAACTGAGGGGGGCGAGAAAGGATACTCCGCCAAATGAAGGATGAAGGAAATGCGAATTCATGCCAACATCGCGTATACGCAATGTGGGGGGCGGCTTTGTGGCTTAATTAAAAATCAGCGTGGGGCATTAAAATAATTTCTTCACTGCGGTTCATTGTAGCAAGAAAAAGTTAAGCACGTATATCGTAATTAAAATGAGCAGTATTATTCATATTTTTCATATTTTAAAGTATATAAAATATGACGCTGATTGAAACACATATAAATATCTAAAGATTGAAAACATTTCAATTTATATGTTTTGGATAATTTTAAACAATTTTCCTAACTATTGCCGTTATAAAACACTATTCCCAAGCAGTCATATCTGCTATTTTAATTTTGGATTTTAGCAAATGTGAGTTGCCATGTGGGTTTAACCTACATCCGAATTTTTTACCTTTCTCTGTATAATTTCCTCCACTGCATTCTGAACATTCCTTTGTAAGCGAGACCGAAATAAATCGCAGAAGAAAGTGAGCGGGAAAAGCGAAAGTGAGTGCCAGATTAATTAAATTGATTTCCGCTCCTCCCCGTGGCGTGATTTTAATTAAACCTTTTTCGATAGATTTTCCAGCACGAGGAGAAAGAGGAAGAGCTTGAGCAAACTGCACCTTTCAAATGTTTTTGGTGCTTTAAGAAATTCCAATTGCTAAAAGTTGGCGAATTGTAAATTTTGTTATTACAAGCCAGGCCAACGCTCCCACAATTGGCTTTCTTTATTGCTTGCCAACGAAGTTCAGCTACAAGTCAAAGTTTTTCCCCCTGGATGTGTGTACTCAACTCTGTGTGGAGTCGTGTGTTTATTTAATATCTATAAAATAAATTAAACATTCATATTCCGTTTATTTACTTAGGCAAATTGAGTTTTCACAGTTGACATGCTGAATACGTTGAAAAAGCGAGACGAAGAAGAAAACTCTGTAGAAATTCGTATCCGCGACTCATGCAGACGGGTGAAAAGCGGGCAGGTTAGACCAAAAAAAAAAAAGAAAAAAAAAGGATTCAAGAGTTGGCTGTGTCATCCACAACGGTCTGTAAACAGGAAACGAGTGTCTGTTGCATGCAGGGAGTGACAAATGTCATGAAATATTCAAATTGGCAAAAGTGTTGCTGTCGCTGTCGAAGTCACTTTGGCCCAAACACATTTTAGGCAAAACTTTCGGCACAACTTTAATTGGCACCGAGCTAAAAAATCCACTCCACTACTTCGTGCCATTTATCACAGCCAAGACACCCTAACAGCACATAATTGGCAATTGAGTACAATATAGAATATCATAAATACATAAAACTCAACCTTTTGGGGATCAGGCGGGGGCACACAGCAAGCCAACATAAATCACAAGCCCCTGAGCCATGGAAAAAATATTTGTAAGTTGAGCAAGAACCGCAAACACTTGCCCCCAGTAGAGTACACACATGGAAAACGCTTCGTTTTCATTGTGTAAATATTTAAGCAAACAATAAAATTCGAAACAGGACCAGGCCAAAAAGTGGGCGGCCTGCTGGCTACTGCCGTAGCAGGTGTCAAATGTTGCGGCCAAAAGGAAAAGCAAAGTCAGTTGCACGGAGAACCACTGCCCCTCTTTTCCCTTTGGAAATTTATGACAAACTCTGGCAGACACACACAAACGTTTGAATTCGCCCATATGCTTAGAATAAAAAGTAAAGACGAAAGGTGCGACTTGGGGCCCCGACTTTCACATACCTATTACCTGAATATTCAAGGAGTGTTAAAGAAAGCTTGAATTAATTTATTATATATCAGTTTTTCTATTTCGCAACATATTTTCAGATTGTTATAAATATATACCTATAAGTCTCTTATTCATCAAACCGGCATAGCCACAGACCTACCTCAAAGAAATGGAACTCAAAAATGGCTTTGCGGAACTTTTCGGTACGTGCCACTTTGGCGAGGCACGAAGTTGTTGCAGCTGCCTTGGTCCTTCAGTGTTCAATGTGTTTGGTGTCTCGCTTCCTTCTATTTTGTTGGTGCATGACATTAGTTGTGAGCACATAAAAAATAAATAAATTTTACACACGTCATTGGTTTTTATTACTGCAGCAAATGGGAAAAGGCGGGAAAATGATTTAGCTCAACCAGGCATTGTTCAAAATTGAACAAGGCAAATGCCCGGAACCCGTGGCATTCAATCAAGTTGAGGAAACTGCTGGATTTTAATTAGAGTGAAGAGCACCGTGAGCGGAAAAAGTTGGCAACTTGGGCTGAATTTTTTGGTAATCGTATTGCATACACGCACTCAACTTTGCCAGAATCTTTTCTCCATCGGCGAGTACATAAGATCCATTCAATACCCACCTATATACATTTTTGGCAACGAATTATTGACAATTGCAATTCAATTTCACACACAATTTGGCCAAAAAATGTCGTTACGCCGGAAATGGCGTAAAAACTTTTCTGGAAGCTTTGCAACTGGAGCTGCAGTTGAAAAGTTTTCGCTTCGTGCCGTCGGAAAATCTCTTAACCACCCACCTTCCTCCCCCCATGGAAATGTTATTCAATGCGACACCCGAAAAAGGAATATTTGTGCGTCTCTTTGGCCGTGCTATTTGGAAGTCTGCGTGTGATTGAATGTGCCCCTGATTGGGATTCGAATGGAGATGTCTGTAGGGCTCCAACTCGCAGCAAGATTCTGTTTTTGGCTTGTCGATTCGAGAGAATGACTGACACACTTTATCAGTTGCTGATAAATACGTTCTTTTGGTTGTATTTTGCCAAACATCCTTTCCTCATATTCCATCAACATATATTTGGATTTTTGCCAAAACATTGGATTTAATGGTCCAAATATGGATTTTCATACCTTGTTGAGCTCGGAATTGATAGCGCATTCGATTGGCATTCAAATTTGGTAATTGTAATTTTTTGGGTTTTTTATATATATTTTTATAATGGTACCCCTTGTCAAAAATGCGAAATTTAACCCAAAAATTATTTTATCAAAATCCGCAAAAAGAAAATGTGGATTGTTAGCATGGGTAATAAGCTTTACAAAACGGTTATTTTTTTGTATACATACTCATTTGCAACGAAGTTATGAAAAAATAGTCGAAGTACCAAACCATGGCTGATTCTCCGTCCAATTATACTTGGATTTAGATAGTCAATAAAAATAATAAAGCCATATTTTTTTAGCTATCAGCCAAAAAAGGTTTTAATAATATATATTTACAAATTGACCTGACACATTTATCTTGTTCCAAAAACTGAATGCTGTCTATTAAGAATTAATACGTCTATAAAAGTAATTTTGTTATTTATAACAAAAAGATTCCTTAGATGCAATAAATCAGTCCTCACTCCCCATCTTGCAGTAAAATCAAGCTCCCCTTTGATAGGACTATGCCGAAAATACTTTCATTTCATATGCAGAACATTTCTCCCCATTCCCAGGCATTTACTTAGACCAAAAAGTTGTTCCTCACCTTATAAATGCAGGTGGAACCCGCATCCTCGATTCCCACAACGAAAAAACCGACATACGTAGGTGTTTCAGGTGTAGCGATTTCCGTTGAACATGCATAGGAAAAGTCAAATATGAAAACTGTCAGCAGGGCTGGAAATTTATGACTCTTTTAATACAATACCACCCTACATACTCCAAAAAACATTTACGGTCGCTCAAAAGTATGCTACAAATTTCATATTAATATGCAGCAAAGAAATAAGGGGGAACCCCACAAAAAAAATACTGTAAAACTTCACCTACGAACATTTTTCACTCACAACGAATTATCGAAAGCGGCTCAAGTTTAACGAAAGAAAATTTACTACGTGATTTTAATGGCACACAGCAACTTTTGCATGTGGAATGTGTTTGCCATGTGAATGCGAGCCCACATATATCATTTTTGAAATGACACTTTTATTGTCAAGCTCCGCTGAGTTTAGGGAATTTTTAGATTGGGCTCACTGTTGTTGCATTTTGTGTTTTCACTGGAACTTTAAATAATTTCTTTAAAGGAAAGCGCTTACATTTTTGGCGCAATATAAAATGTTCTTCTTAATCTTTTGTACACATTTTGAAAGTAATTTAACACCGAAGAAGGTATCATATTTTCTCCTTAGGGTTCTTTTCCTTTCAATTCCAACTGTGCACGTCGTTTTACGTTCTGTGGATTAAGATGAGTTGAGTTAAAAGGATCTGTGATTGATTAAAAAAGTACGTTCTCTCGCCACCGAGACAGTTTTACAGTTTACGCAATATTTGCAGAGGAACCCCCTCACTTAACCACATCCCGGCATTCAGCTTGCCACTTGCAGTTAATTTAAGACTTTTCGCATAATTTCCGTTTGCTATATAAACACGACAGAGCGAGATGTGGGGGGGGGGGGGGGGGATAGCAGCGGCAGTGCAATCGCCTTAAGAAGTTCGCTTAACAAATGTGCGAAACGTGACTTAAGCATGAATACAAAATTCCAAAGTGCATACAAAAGCACACATGAAAATCAGTGGGGTATTTGGGGCGATAAAAGTGGGCGGGGGGGTGCACACACTTGGGGCCTCGGCAAAAACTTGTGAAATGCAAAAAAGGGGGGGCAAAACGGATGGTAAAGAGGAATGGCTATGGGATAAATGTAATCCCTGCCTGCAAATATATTTGCAAAAATATATAATTTATTAAAAAACGTATAGCACCAGCCACGGGCCAGCAACAAGAACAAAAGCAGCAGCAGCTGCATTACACACCATCATATATGGTCTGCACCACCCCAGCCACCCACCCATGCCAGCCACCCAAAAACCACCACCCACTGGCCGCCCGAGGCACACATGAGTAATATGCAAGCGGAGCGAGCAGCGCCACTGAAAAGAGCATCCAAAACTGCTGCAACATTGGAGCTGCTACAGTGGTCCCTCGGATATTTATTTATTTATATATGAAATATTCAAAGGCTCCTGCAGTGCTACCTGTTTTACCAGATTTCATAGGAGCAAAGTATCCTTGGGTAATATTTTGCTTACTTAATATATTTATTTATTTTATATTTAAGTATTTATAAATATATGTTCGCCACTTCATAATATAAAAGTGCATGGTTTGTTACTTTCTTATTTTTTTGCCAGGTGCATTTAGGTCACTTTCTTTACCATTCTCCTTATAATTGGGAAAACGAAACCGAATGCTAAAGGAACACAGCTCTTTTCTACCTTATATAACTCGTTTTTTTAACACAGTTACAAAGTATGCGCTTGGAAATCGCAGTGTGCTGGCGCATTAGTGTTAGTGGCAAGTTGTCCGGTGTTTAATAAGCTGCCATCTGGGAAAATCGGGAAAATAAGGGAAACTGCTGAGAACATCGTTTGAAGGCAATAACAACATTTGCCATGCTCCATTGTTTTTTTGCTACTTAAATTGCAGTTCTCTGTTGGTGTTTCCGTTCTCCAACTTTTGCTATATCCTGGCAAAGGGTATTACGATTTTGATAAGAATTTTGAAGCGCAGAAGTTGCACTAAGCTATTGAGAATACATACATATTTCATCGTATACGGCATATTTGATATATATTTTATGTTGCATATATTTGAAGTCAGCTAGAGTAGTTTTTAAGGCAGTGTGTTTGGGAATTACTTGCTGCTTAAGGAGTTTAAGATTTATAAGGGTATTTTGATCTTCTGGTTGCGTTTATTTTTCCATTTTTCTACGTTTTTTGTGCGTGGGTGGTGGCTGCATTTTCCCCCGAGCTACAGAAATAAAATCCACATTGATGAAGCTGCCGCTGATGAGGATGCTCATCCAAGAAATGAAGATGATGATGGCAAAAATGAAGCGCACTTTCTCCTCCTTCTGCTGCTGCTGCTTCTCCCACTTTCTTCTTCATCGCCTGCTTGCTTTTGCTGGCTTTCTTCTTTGCATTTCTCGCCTTGGGCTCCGTTCTCCGTTCTTGCAGTGGAGAACTTCAAAGCAACTCATTTCGGTCGTCTGGCATTTTTACGCTGCATTGCTGCGAACTGAGATTATTAATTTTGATGTCTGCTTTCCATAATCGATGCATTTGCTTTTGTTGTTGCCGCTTGAAACACCCCATTTGCTTTTGTTGTAGCTAAATTCCTTTGAAATTCCCAGTTTTCAGCCCACGGCAAAGTTAATAAGTCAAGGCTGCCGTTTTTGATCGCCAGGCAGTTGTGTTTCTTAATTGCACAATAAAATTGCAATGAATAAGGACATGGATTTCATTAAACCTATATGTGCTTTTTAATATTTAATTCTGGTAGAGTTAGTTTAAACGCCAAGTTGTGATTAGTATAGAAGAAAGTTATTGCATAAACCCATTAATATTTGGTTCATGCCAATTTTATTTGACCTTTTTTCTTTTAAAAGCGTGTTTTACTTTCGCGTAAATTCGTGTCTGCAATTCAATTGTCCCCAATGCAATAAACTTTGACTACAGCAGCACTAAAGCCCAATATAAAAACGGATTTCGTCGGAAGTCTTGCAAAAATCTACATATACATGCATAAACGTCCTCCTCTTTTTAAGTGTATATAGAGGATGAGAGTACATACATATATGCACATATCTGTGCTGGTGAGAATCTGAAGTCCATTATCAAAGCGATAACAAAATGTTTAGTTTTCGTACCAGCTCAACGCTTTTTCGGTGTAAACTTTTCGGGAAGTGCATATAAATTGAATGTAACTTTGCACTCATGTATGCAAACAGCGACACACACATCCATACTTTTGCTGCATGTGTGTTGGTGCAAGTGGGATGTTCTTGTATCCTTTAGAATGTTATAAAATATTTAATACTTGACAAAATCTGTGAAGCCAGCTTAAGCCTAATATCGTAATTTATATTTTATTTTATATTTTAGTATACATTTTAAAGTATTGCAACTCCCACTATACCAAGGTGTTCTTTCTAGTACTCAAAAACAATTTGTTCTAGCCAGAGACCATCATTTTCAATAAAGTCGCCCTCTCACTCTGGCCTGGGTAAACTTTGCTTCTATTCCACAGCAGAGTGCAAAAGATAGTGGGTGGGGGTGGTGCAAAGATGTCCTTTTTATCCTGCTCCCCATATTCTCCTATCCTTATGTCGATACTTTTGATATGCAAAAGATATGAAGGGACAGCTGTTTCCTGCTCCATTTGCTTGCCGAAAACTTTTACCAGCAGCAAATGCATTCCCAACTTCAACTTGAAGTTAAAGTTAAGGCAGGGAGCTTTGAAGTGGGCGTGGCACAGCCTTCTATGTGGCCTTTAAATACTGAAGGAGTCGAAGTACGCATCGAAACTTGCATAGGGTTTGCGTGCGAAGTTTTTCAACTTACTTTATGGCTATTAGCATTTTTTAACTACTTTTAGGTATTTACGACATCCGAAAGGTGACCAGGTGCATTCCGTGGATAACTAGGTTAAACTTTTTTAGGAGAAAATATTGTAAATTGAATTTTACACGTTCTGATAGTATTTGGGAAACTTTAAGCCATATTTTCGTAAGGTCTTTAAAGTGACTTTCTTCTCACGTTCACATATCTCACTCTTTACCATTTCTTCCAGTGCGTAACACCTTTGGTGCTCAAACGTAATTTATTTAGTCTACTCCACGCTCATAATACACATTCCCAGCGGAGGGGGAAAGGGGGGCAGAAGGAGCTGGGTGACGTGGAGCATTCGTGTCAGTCGCCAGGCTTAAGCCCCCCTTTTCCACGCCCCTGTCTACTTTTACTTGCAAGTGGCAAGTCGCTTGGAAAAATTATGTTGCACGTGATATGCTTCAGCAAATTCGCTACATGTAACGCGTAATGGTGGTGGAGGTGGGTGGTTAAAATGCTGGAAAAGGCTACGCTTTTTCCCGCCCAGCACTAAAGATGAGTTCCACTTGGAAATATAAATTGAAATCATCAACTGGCTTTGTGCGTTTTATCAACATTTTTACGTGCCGCGCTTCAAGTTTGCGTTAACGCTGCACTGAATCTGCCACTGTATCTGCCACTGAATCTGCTCACTTTTCCCCCGCCGCCCCCCCTGCTTTCACACTGAATCAGATTTTCCTCACTCTGTTTCTGGCTGCGTCAGTGGCAACTGCAAATTAAGCAATTTTCCAAAGGACTTTTGGCTGCTTTTTGGTTTCGCCAGCTTAATGTCTGACTGAGTGCGCGGTTTATTAAGATAAACGATGATGAACGGTGGCGCTGTTTTACCCCCCCTCTCACCTTCGCCCGATGTCTGGGTTATGGTTATCCACCTGCAGCACAGTTCGGCTGGTTAATTGACTACTCAGCTCTCCAGCGAATCCCCATTTGCCCCCTCGACCACGCCCCTTGAATAAAAGACAAAAGGGGCGGTCGAATGGCTGGCGAAGTTGAAGCTGGAGCAGCTCATTCTATTAGGGCATTTGCATGCTTATCTCATTATCAGGGAACACAAGAGTTCCGGCCAAAGGTTGGATTTGTTTCGCAGATACCCTGTATTTGAGGCGTGTTGCTTTTGAATTTTCTTTATTTTTCCCATATTTATGTTTATATAATATTTATCTTATTATTTTTGTATACTGTAGCACTTCCAAAATATTCTAAATTATGTATTCACGGATTTGTGTTTTTTGTGCGCTTCCAAAGTGGTTCATAGTAGGTAAATAATGTGCTTCGGATTATATTTACCTTGTTTTAATTTTTTAAAATATTTGTATTTACCCTTAACCCTTGACCAACATGATGTGCCAGTGAGGGCCTTGGATGTCCTCCAGTTTCCCGGCTACTTGGCTGTGTAACTTTGGCGCTTTTGTCGTGGTTTTCATTATCCTCTGCCGTTTGGCTTTTTGCTGCTTATAAGCCGCAACAACCCTTCCGTTTGGAGGCCCACCTCAAAGCGAACTGCAACGGACACATTTGCCAATATTGACTGTACCCAGGGGACCAACATCCAGCTGCCGCTCGGTTTATAGAATTTGCAACTGCCTCTTAGTTTTCCCCCTATTTCCGGCCCTGTCGGCCTATGCAAACAAAACGCCCTTGCTTTTTTTTACCACTCATTAGTGACAATTTTCTTGTAGTTGACATTTGCCACGCCCCTCCCCCGCCCCACACATTTTGCGGTTGCAGGACAAAGTTTTTGTGTTTATACCGCCATCCTTGCCAGCGTCCTTTGGCCCCCTTAAAGTCAGACATTTAACGTCAGACAGGAGAAAACAAGCAAATAAAATCTGGATTTTTGTGGCATGAAAATGACGCCACATAGGTGGTGCAAAAAATGAAAAAGAAAAAGAATAGATGCATCGGTCCCGGTAGGACCTTCAATTTTTGATGGAAAACCAATTAATTGGAAAAATTAAAATCAAATATTTGCCAAAGCGCTTGAGCAACACTTCACTGGAAACTTTAAAAAATTCTAAAAAAAAAAATATATTCCAAAGTACACGGGAAAAATTATTTAGCACACTAAATATTATTTAATAAACATATATGGCTATACATTTGATTTTCTAAGTATAAGTTGCCTGAACACACATTTTTATTGTTTCTCTTTTTTTGTTTGGTAAATTTTTCTAGAGACTTTGTTTTGGTTGAGTGTTTAAGAAAAAATATAGCTGAGCTGGTTGCTCTCTTTTTTCCCGTCGGATCTAAGCGTCGTCCTTCATTTATCCTTTCTGCAGTGCGAGTGTGTGAGTGCCAGGGGAAGGGGGAACAGGAGGGGCAGGAACCCTCAATCAGCGCATGTTGGCGCCCACAAACTCACGTGCAAACACTTTACGACAGGAACTCTCAAAGGAGCAGGAGAACTGAGGTGGAGTTAAAGGAGCATACACATCCACATCCACATTCCCATGCACATCCACTTCCACATTCACCTCATGCTCATCCTCGTTCCGAGGAAAGCTGCTCTCGTTTTGAAGTGCAATTTAGCACAGCCACAGATTTTGCCGCCCTGTCCGCCCTCCAGATGCTCTCCAAGTATGCGGTAATTAATGCAATGAGGGCGGGTTGGAGGTTGATGGCTGATGGCTGAGTGGGTGGGGCCAAAGTTGCGCTAGGTAACTTTCGGAAGGTGCTGGCCATGTCTGAGGTATTGGCCAGGTTGTGCAGGATATGGGGTAGGGATAACTGATCCTTTAAGCTTGCACCCAGGGGCCAACAGTACGATGATTATTTCTTATTAATTAGCTATTATTGGCAGGTATGCGGTTTACTTTTATACGAGATTTCGTAAGATTTTTCTTTGTAATTATATATTTCTCTAAATCTCGAGTTTATAATTTCGAATCCCCGGTTGACGTATATTCTTTTTTACAAACTTTGTGGGTCATTAACGTGCAGCACGGTTCACTGCGCTCCATAAACTGTTGCCACCGAAAAATGTAGTTAAAGAAACCAGAGGAAATCTTTAAGGTTCCCTGGCCCGCCAAATGACATAAACAAACACACAATTTGCGCCACTTAGCAGCAAATGGACGAGGCCATTAATAATTCCATTTTTTCGTAAGGTCAGCCGCAAAAAAGTCAAGGGGCGGCGCAAAAACAAAGTCGAAAACCGCCCAGATAATAAGGAAATATGACTTAAGGCGGACCGCAAGATGCTGCGACCTCAAAGGGGGTGGCCGTGGGTGGTTGGGGGCTTTTGTGGGGTGGGTAGGAACATACACTAGTGAACAGTGCGAGACGGTCTTGTAAAACAAGCCAGCAACAAGAACAACAGAACACAAAACAATAAATTGAGCGGGGAGAAAGCCACGAAGCATGGGGCTCTCATAAACAATGTAATAATAAGGCCAACATTGTGCGAGAACTTGGCTTCGACTTGAGCTACAGAAAGTGGTTTTCCCGGACTTGGCTTCACTCGAATAAATCTTGCTTAAAGCCCGGGGATTCCCCTAATTGCCGGCCATTAGAAAAATGTTAATTGTCATTAAACGCGGATGCCCAGCCATTTCCCAGGAGTAACCATTAGGGCGAGAAAGCATTAATAAACCCAATCGGAAATGAGAGGGATATTGATGAACCGTGTAATAAAATTAACACTTTTCCTTCTCTCTCTTTTTTTGTCTAGTTAAACAACTTCCATTTGCAGCGGAACAATTCCAATTCGAATTCGATTACGTTCGCTGAAATATTTTTCCATTTTCATTCAACAATCGTTTTTTTTATGCTCACTCAGTATGACAGGAGATAATAAGCTGGTTGAACTGTCATGAACATTTTTAATTAAATTCAATATCCAAGATCTGGGTCCCCCCGCTTTTTTGTTTGTCTTTCTAGCGTGACCGGCAGGAAAATGGAATATGAAAAATGAATGCAAATATGCAAAATTGCATAGGTTGTGGGGTGATGTAATAAAAACGATTGATCAAACTTTTTCATTTTCAAATAAAAGCTTATATATAGAAGCAAATGAAGTGTACATAGCGATGACAAGCCTCGCAAGTGTTTAAAGTGCTGTAAGTTTTATTTACGATACCAGAGCCTTTAACAATTTTCTGAGACAGCTGATACAGGTATTTCGTATAAAATTGATGGAAAATTACGAATGTAATGTTCGATTTTGAACATATGAACCCGTACAACATTACGTTTATAGTTGAGGAAAGTCGGTTCCAAACAGGCTGTTACAAACTAAGGCAGCTAGTTTGGCACGTGCACATTTTTTGGACTTCCCATTAGCCTCAAACTCGCGGTTGTCCACAGAGATGCCCATGTTAAAGGTTTGATTCGGCGCTTCGCCAGTGGAACCCAACAAGTTGTAGATGCACATGGGGCGCATACAGTTGAGAACCACGCAAGGATGCATAGTCTTCCATGATTTGGGCAACTCCTTGGCTAAAGACGAAGTTTTCGGATCGATGGCAAGCTGCTGCTTATTCTGCATTTCATTATACATAGCTGCAACATCAATGTCTTTGCTCTTCCACTGCTCAAATAGTTTGTGTATGGCATATGAGTTCAGCTTTACGAGTAGATCATCCGCATCGCTTTCCGAGTCCTCTTCTGTGTCGGCCAACTGAGCCTTCATTTTGGCCATAAAGATGTCATGCAGTGCCTTCTCGGCGGCGGCAATCCTTGCAGAGTTCACTGAAGAGCCTGTCGCATGGTATTCAATTGAGTTAACCGCAATGTGAGCCACAATCTGTCCCTCGTGGTCACGTTTTACGTTCATGATGTCGATCGTCACGCCCTTCAACTCATTCAGAATCGTAATGGCATCCTTGGGGGTCAGGACCTTGAGCAACTGGCGATCAAAGCGATGGCGTTTCCAAATCTGTTTCTTGCTCTTTTGCTTTTTAGGGTTACTGGTTTCCATGGAAACGTTCTCAGAGGAATCCAACTGCGAGTCGTCATCAGTGATCTTGAGATACGAATCCTCTTCGCCCAGTTTTCCTTTGGCATACGAGGTCGCGACGGATGTATCACTGGCAGCCTTTGATTCTGCAGATGTATCAGAACTCGAGACAGCATTACCTATTGGCTCAGAGGAAACAGTTTCTAGAGCTGTAAGGTCTTTCATAGTTTGCTTCTCAGGGTTTTCCTCATCTATAGCAGAAGTTTTCTTAAAATCTAGAACGGAAGTGGAATATTGATGCCTGTTTATTTTAAATATAAAATAATAATAAATGCAATTTCTCAGTCTACAAATTGCTGGTCATGCTTGTCATGCTTGTCATGCTGCTCTTATTCTTTTCTTTTAAGTGTCTTGTCGCTCCACCTACCGGCGAGTGGAACAACTTCAGCGGGTGCATCTTCTTTGGCAGACGCATTGGTGATCAATGCATTCTTCATCTCTCCGCCTTCCACATTTGCCAAACTTTGCTGCACCAATGGTTCGTTGTTTGCAATAAGACTTTCCATTATTTGAAAGACAAATCAGCTTTGCTTCTGCAAAATTTTACTAGTAGTAATGTCAGAAAAGACTTTCGGAATTAGAGAGACCGTAGCTCAGTAAAACTATAAAAGAGATGAAATCGATACTCCCAAAGCATTAGGAAATTTCTTCAACACTGAGGCTTATCGAATCTATATATCTACACTACGAACCTTATCAAATTATATAAGAAAACCATTCCAATCTCATCTATTAAACATAGAATATCAGAATAACATGAATGAACATGAGAGCACGGATGAAAAACTAAATGATCTATTAAAATATTGTAAATATTAACTTCCGGTGTGTTAGCACTTAAAATATCGAGGTTTTCAGGTAACTCTTGAATAGACTTCGAGATATCCTATTTGCCTGACCATCTGTGATATAAATAGGTCTTATTAAAATCTATATATGTATAAGCATAAAACTGGATTATCATAGGAAAGATGTTTACTCCTCATAAGAAGACTTGACCTGTTTTTTCCTTACAAATTAAACCCACTGAACTGCAATTCTGAGTTAAGGTTAAGCTGTATATTCCAAAGCATTTTGCTTTACTTTTGTTGAAAACGATTCCATCACCTGCGGAAATTGTGCACTTCAAATGGCGAAGCAGATCGATGGATCCCCACCCTTTCCCCTTCACAGGACCCCAACCCTATCGCATTTCATGGAACCACTCGATGGACTCGCAATTCACTTGGCCTTGTGGAGTGGGGATAAAATAGTTGGCGTGGCCATAATTGCTAAGCGTCTATATAGTTGCCCTTGGTGTATTAGGTGCCCCAACAAGTTGGGCTGCACTTTTAGTTTTCATTTTAGTTTTCATTTTTGTTTTTGTGTTCGTGCACTTGCCAAAGGCCAAAAAGTCGAGAGTCGGCAACGTGTTGGGTCTACCACAAAAACAAGGGCTCGGCCCCGAGAACACGGTGGGAAATTCAGCTTAAATGGAAGCGCTAAAATATTGCCAACATTTCCGCGCTTTCCAAGCAGCGAAAGACCAAAAATAAAACGTAATGGACGTGGACAGGGGAAACAAGTTAGGACGGCCGACTCTGGACCAAGAGCAGCTGATTCTGGCCAAAGCTTTTACACTGGCGACTTGAAGCGGAAATTATGTAAATTTAAGTGTTGGCCGCTGCCATTCCGCCCATCGCCCATTTTGAGCAATGAAAACATGAAAGCAAAAATCCAAACGAAAAAAATCCAGGAAAAAATAAAGGAACGCTGAAAAGATGCCAACAAATAACCAATAAAAAGCAACAAGCAACGAGCAACGAGCCAGTTGGGGGCGAAAGAAAAACAGCATAAAGTTGTGCTTGGGAAATTTCCCACATTTGGTTTTCGAGTTCAGTTTTCCCTTGTTTTCCCAGATCCTGGGCCCCGGCAACAAAGTTTTCGTAATTGTTTTTGCATTTTGCGGCGCACACATTCGATGGGCGGAGTGGCAAAGCGGGGCCCAAATGTGTCCTTTGGTGTATTAAAAAGTTTGCGCATTTTTCTTTTTATTTTAGTTCCCATTTTTTGAGCTTTTTTTTTGGAGGGCGAGGAGCTGGCCAAAACATTTTCGCTGCCGTTTGGTCCCTGGTCCATTGCCCATTAACATTTTATATGCAATTATGATTATTTTACCATTGTGCATTTGCGGTAATCTTTGGGGAGCAAACGTTGAAAGTTGAGTTGGCCGGTCAAACGGCGAATTTAATGGGCTTCAAACAGCACAGACTGGACTTGGTGGGGAAATCAATAATTGCTGTGCTGGGTGAGATTGGGCAGGAACTGTAATTGCAGTGTAGCCACATGTTGCAGAACGCTAATTGAAAAGGTGGCCATGAAAGTCCAACAATTAGTTTATATATTTTCAATACTTTTGTAAAGGTTGTTTTCGGGCCATTGGCTACGGAGAATGAACCGACTCAAATTATACATTAACTTAATATATAACATAGCTTGCAAATGGCCCTTTATTTGTGTGTTTTAATTGTTATTCAATTATAATATTTTATTCAAGGTTCGGTGATAACATAGAAGGTCCTGCACATCAACTGTGGAACCCTTCCTCTGTAGATGTCCTTTGCCGCCCAAGTTACATACATATGCAGAAGGACCTACCTGAGTGACTGCAACCAGCAGCCATTCTGTGGTCATTAGCCCAAACCAAACTTGACTTCTACTCCGGCCCGAGATTTTCTGCAGAATTTGCAAAAAAATAGGGTAGTACGAGCAGTAGCAGATGAGCAGGGAAGAGAATGTGAAGGGGGTAAAAATATATCCACAAAATGCGACGGCGACACAAATCTTCTTTATTGCTTGCTACGTTTTGCATGCACAGCTCGTCTAGTCACACTGAGAAAAAATGCTCTTTTTTTCCATTATTCTTAGGCATATTTGCCAAAGGGATAGGCACTTGGAAATATCTTTGAGAGCTTATATTATAATCCATTCAAACTTTAATAAAACTGACTTTAGTTTTCTTATTCTATCTTCTATAAAATGAGTTATCTAATGTGTGTAGCACTTCCGCTCAGTGTCTTTGTGCAGCGAGTGTGGGGCAGGAGCTCTGTCTGAGGTTGGACTTTGACAAGAGGACATTAGGCTGGGTCCTGGACAAACAACTAATGGCCTTTCGAGGGCATGGGCATTTTCCCCAGTCACAGGTGCTCCGGCTTACCTTCGGCCAGGTTGTTTTAAATTAAAAATCTATACGAAACGCAAAAATACACAGAACATGGGCGAGCAACATGCTAAATATTCTTAGCATGCTTGTCCTGAATTTTTGTGATTTATGCTTGGGTTCCATTCAATAATTTTATTGGTTTTGTTCGAGTTTTGGCGCTGATGCTGATGGTGCTGCTGCTGCTGCTGGTGCTGGAATATTGCTCATACGCCGCATTGCCCGCCCATGAGCAGCACAGTGTCCGCATGAGCGGACATTCTCTAATGTTGACTTGATTATCAACACTCGCTGCACATCTTGCATGCTCGCAACTCGCATCTCGCATCTGCATCTGATGCGGCATGTTGCAGCTGGCAGTTGACAGCTGATGATGTTGCATATTTCCCACTGGTGGTCGGTGAGTTTTCGGCTCCACTCCGTCCAGCGCTCGTCCATTAGCATGACCGGGCTAATTATGCCAAGCTGACTGTGGAACTAGAACTGATTCGGAATTTCTTTGCTAGAGCGTAAATTTAAACTAGATCAGCAACTTGTAATTACATAGGATTTTCCTATAAAAATTATAGTCATTAATCAATATAATTCGCTTGACTATAGTTTCAGTATGAAATGAAATTGGCTTAGTATACGAAACTAGCACAATTCGATATATGTAAGCGCCTTATAGAAATCCCGAGCTGTCGATGCTGCCTGCCACACGTGCCTCTTCAACTGCACTTAAGATAATTTTTAAGTATTTTTCGGGGGCCCTCCTGCAGCACTTACCTTATCAGGCGGCACAGCCTGGGAACTGAATGGAAGCTGGTAACTGGAAACGGGAGGCTGCACTATCAGGTAGCTGGGGCAACTCGGTGCAGCCAAGTGGTAAAAAGTATTCACATTAATTCAAGCAAAAATAAATTATAAAGGCAAAAGGGCCTGAACGCCCCCTCGTTGTCGGCGACTTTTCGCTGCGTTGTGCATTTTATGACGTTTAATGTGTTTCTGCTGTCAGCGGCAGAAGTTGCAGTTGCTGCCGGCGTCGGCGTAGATGCAACTTTTAACTCTTTATTTTCTTCTTTTTTTTTTGTTTTGTGTGCTGCCGCGTTGAGTGCATTTTGTTGATTTATAATAAAATAATGTAAAAATATTACACAATAATGAATGCGCCGCGACGCCCTTGCTCGCTTACTCTCACTGCTGCTGTCTCTTTCTTTGTCCTTCTTTTTTGGGATGATATATGAAACAAGGAAATGCTGGAGGTGGAAAAAAGTTGCAGCCAAGAATATGAAATATGCGAGAAATAAAACTTTTAACTAAAATTATATATGTATGTTGGCCCAGCACACACATACATGCATCCACTTACATATGTCGCTGATGGTAGGTGTGTGTGTTTGTATTTGTCATGTTGTTTACTTCACTTCTTGGCCATTTTTCTTTCTTGCGAAACTACACGGTGTATTTTAGCGGTTTGTTGGACTAGAATACCCTAATATTACAGTGATATTACTTCACCTTATTGGCCATAAGTTATCTTCAATATTCCATTTGGTAAAACCTAAACCAATTACTACACTAGTTCCTTTCATTTATCTTATACTTGAATATACATATGCAAACTTCTAAATTTGTTAGCAAACAAACTTAAGAGCGGTATGTTCTGCTGTTGCTGGCCATAATTTTTAAAATTTTTCTGTTTATTATAATTATGTTTACAATACATATCCAATGTTTTCTCAGCATAGTAGCTTAGTAGTAGTAGAGTATCTGGCAACTTTACCCACAGCGACCGCCAACTTTCCCGCACTCAAAGTCAACACACACAGCTCACATTTTGATGCGCTTCGAGATCGCGGCGTCCTTGCAACTTTATCGCGCCAGAAATTGCATCATATTTCACGGACCTCAGCGTGACAACCAAATATATATATGTATGTGTTTATAAGTAATACCTCTACCTACTGCATAGAATACTGTATAGGAATGGGAAAAAAGTTCGGAAGAGGTAACTTTACTTACCAGCCACCGAGAGGGGCCAACTAAGACGTCTGTCAGCGCGAAAGGAGGCGAACAAGCTGGGGAGCAAAAGTTGTCAAAAGTTCCACGCCACACGGCGTATGAGTAATGCCAGACAAGAGTGGGATATACGCTTTAAGAATCGCACAGTTTTATTAAGATTATTAAGATTACAATTTACAACGACGCCCGTTCAGAGCGAAATCTTTGGCATAATTTTGAAAACCCTGAGATAAACTCGGAGCATGCACATAATTAATGAAAGACCAAATGTCGTCTTCAGCAGCGTGTGCAAAATGAGCATCCTGAGCGAGTCCAGTTACAGATGCAGAGCAGCACAAGCAGCATGCAGCATGCAAAAAAGGTAGTAAACAAAGTGTAATTAAAAACTACTTAGCGACGGACCGAAGGACCAAAGGACCCTTCCTTGCAGCCAACCCGGTGAGTCAGACCCACCTGCGATAAATAGTTTTGCGCTGCTGTAATTTATTATCGTTAGCGCTATCCTTGAAGAAGTAGCGCCTGATGCCGCTGAGGTATGAGCGGAAATATTCGCTCCAATTAATCGTCGCAATGTTGAACTGCAGCACCGAACGCTCCTCGCGTGGCAGCAGCTCGTTCAATTCGTCAATGTTGCGATGGGCGAACTTCCACTCCTTCAATCCGAACCAAGCCATCATGTCGATTATGCGAGAGATCTTCCCGTACGCCTTCACATAGCTGCACCGAAAGAAATCATGGGCTCAGCTCAAAACCATATAAAATATGATATTAAATATGAAATAAAATAATAAACTACTATGCTACTATATATGCAAGCCAATATAGAATTGATGATAACTTCAACTGTTGCAATCTCTCTGTGCACAAAATGCATGAAGTGTGTGTGGGGTGCACTTTCTGGTACCGAGATGCAGAGATTGTTGTCAATATGTTTGCTAATTGGGTTGGTCTAGAGTGGAGGCAGTGCGTCCGTGCCGGGGCTCCGACCACCTACATAAATAAATGGCAAAATGCTGAGGCTAATGCGCTCTAATTGCAATTTGTTAAATATTACGTATACGCTCGCAACTAAGAAGCTTGCCAAGAGGGTCTACGCATGGAAACAACGAACTGTCTGTGCTCTTCCTTTTTCTTTCCTAAAGTTTTTAAACTGGATATAATCATTCTCTAGCAATGAAAGCGTATTTAAGTATGCATCTGCCAAGTTCTAACTAATCAATATTTTAAGATACTTAGCAGAAAGTCTTCCAGTTTACAGAGATTATTAAAGTTTGCATATAGAGCATTTGTGGCCACTATAATTCCCCTTGATTAGCCCTTTATCTGTGGCAGAGTTCATGTTAAAAAATGAGTGCCCCATGGATACCCTGAACAGGTCATTCAATTGCCTTTCCATGTACCATTTAAAACCCATTCAATGTAGCTAACCCCCCGGAAACCCACACACCAACACCATTGCCACCTCTGCAAGCATATTCGCAATGGGGGCGGTGGCGAGATTGGGCGTGGCAAAGGGTCGGGCATGCATGTGTGTGTGTGTCTTTGTGTGGAGAGCAGCTGAATCGATGTGTGAGTGTACTTACATGCGCTTTTGTCCGGTGACCATGGCAATTAAATCTAAAATATAAGCCGGGATATTGTGCAAGAAAAATGCAATTGCACAATGCAGAGGCTTCGATGGTATTATAACGTACGAGAAGCACCTGTGACAATAATGCCGTCGATCGCAGGACATGTACGTGTGTGTGCGAGTGTGTGTTTTTATGTGTATGTGTGAGAGGTCGTGGACATAGCGATTCAAGCGATTTCGTTTGGCATTTGGGTTCGATTTGGTTTAGTTGGCAATCCCCAGTTCGTTTTGTGTTTCCAGTTTGTGTACGTTGGTTTTTAGGTTGTTTGAGCCATGTGTGTGTTTTTTTTTCGGTTTTTTATTCCGTATTTCGTTCAGGTTTCGTTGTTTCGAGGTATTAGCAGAGCATAGATAAATTTTCCATTCACAAGAATTCGGCAATATTTAAGCATTGGATTAGACATGCATACAATACGGCAGCGGTTCGTGTTGATTTCGTTTTTTTTTCAAGGGGGGCGGAAAAAATTCAATAAAGAATATTTATTTTTATACCAAATACCATACAGTGTGTGTGGCATAAACTCACCAAAGCGCCTTGTCGAAAGGTTCGTGAAATCCTTTGCGCGACAGATGCATATATTGGCCCCAGGTTATGTTGTTCGCATCGGACACGTAGTTGTATACGGGCAGCTCCGCTTTGCCATCCACTTTACTTTCGCGGAGCTTAAATCTGCAGGGAAAGAAACAGAGCACTTCATTTGACACACATAAAATGATACAACAATGTGCTAGATTCAATAATATGAATAACATTGATTTATAAACGATAATGAATATGAAAGTAATTGTTGAATTCGTACAAAAGAAAAACTGGATAATGAATATGACAATAGTGGTTAAAATCTTACAAAGGACAAACTATATAATAAAATAATTGTTAAAATCTTAAAATTCAAAAACTGGATAATAAATATGATAATAATTGTGAAAATCGTAAAATGGAAAAACTGGCTAATGAATATGACAAAAATTATCAGAATCTCACAAATAAAAAACTGAAAAGTATACAACAAAATAAATTAAGCACCCTAGTTAAATAGCAAAAGCAGGAGATCTTTTTTTCCTGTCCCTTGACATTATCGCCCGCGACCTTTGCCCTTCTTAATTTCTCCGTCCGTGGTATTTACAACCGTGGTATTGCACCTTCTTCCTGCCGTTTGCAAACAGGCGACTGCTATCAGCTTGCGGTGTAACTCTTTACAACTTTTACACATCCTTTGGCGCCGCTTCAGCAGGATGCTTCAGTGCCATGTGCCATGTGCCGTGTGTTGTATGCTGTGTGTGCTATGTGCTGGTGGACTAACCTTCGAGCGATATCCCAGGCGGTTGCTATCATGGCATTCACCACATAATCGGCGGGCAGCATGTTCGCCTTGCAGCTGGCCTTGCCGTAAATGCAACGGACGAGTCCCCGGGCGGACCAAGTGCATAAACCTGATGGCCCGTACAAATTATCAGTCCAGCCGGGAAATGGATCCTTGTACGTTGACATTACTGCGAATAAATAAGAATTAATGGCTGCTTTGTTCGCTCGGCCAGAGAATCGCAGACGCAGACGCAAGAGAAGCAGCAGGATTTTTACTGTGGCTCGGAGTATCCTTGTTGATTTTCGCCAACGTCAAAGCGATAATGGTAGGATGGAACTGGTCCACCAGCTCGGTTACCAGCCACCAATGCCACCTAAGCCAACTCATTCCGAACTTCCCATTCCATTTGCCATTTCGCTAACTGATATGCCTGACTCCCAATTGCAAGTTTTGGACTTGATTTTTTCAACCAACACTCTTTGACTACAAAGAGTTCAAAGGACTCCAAAATCGCCAAGTGCGATCTTATACCTTTTAAATATTTTATAGTAAATATTTTGTATATAATAAATATAAAAAGATATCCCAAATATTTGTACTAATTAAACATTTGAATTATTTTATTGTTAAATGTGGAAAGAAAGCCATTCAAAGAGTTAAGTTCTGTTCGTGTAATAATTCTGAAATATGAAGCTTAAGGAAGTTCTTTCTAATTCAACTCTCCCCGATTATAAATATTTTCAGATTCAAACTAGCATTTATTTTTGAAAACCACTATTTTACGTTAGAGTATTTCAGCATCTCCCAAATCAGCCAAAAATGTTACTTTTTCGTTGCCATTCTCGTTTGCACAGCCAGCTTAGGATGCAGCTGCATGAGGACGATGCTTTGGCATTTTTGTGTTAAAATAAATGAAAATTTGTTTGTGCTCTGCTCCTCGAGAGCTTCGGCAGCCAGGATTCCCACTCCTCCATTCCTCCAGCCCTGAGCACTGAGCACTGAACACTGAGACGATGGTAAACCAAGTCAGCCATCCTCTGACTTTTTGTTACGTTTCGTTCGTTACGTTACGTTGCGTTTTGTGCAGCACGAACAAAGAAGCAAAAAAATCACCAAAACAGCAACAAAAAAAAAACAAAAACGAAATATAAAAACTTTTTCCACATACATTTATCTGGTAAACCCTAAGAACCCTCCCCCTAAAATTTCACTAGCTACCGAACGAAGACAACTCTGTTGGCCATTTTTCACAAAATTTTAAATATTCCTTTTGTTTGCCACAGAGATCCTCCGGGGATCTCACTATCTCACTCTCTCTCTCGAAATGGAAGGAGCTGGAAATGTTGCTTGTGTGTTTTTGCTTACACAATGCCTGCCCCTGGGTATTTGTGCTAATTATCTGACAATTAGTTTGTTAAGTCAAGTCTGCAACCGCAATAAATATTCCTTCCTTCCAGCCATCCAACTCACCTATGGGCGGTCGAAAAATACCCGCCGGCATGTGGAATGCCCGGTGATTCACCAGATTCTCGGCACACTTCTTGGTCATCGTGTAGGTGTTGGGCATCTGGCCAATGAGACAGTGCCGCATCTTCTCCAGAGTCTCGTCGTCGAATGTGCGATAGATCTGAAGTAGTTAGAATGCAGGTGAAAATTCCACACAGCTTAAATTAAGTGTTAGGTTTTTAAAATTTGCATTTGTCTTTAAAGAAAAGCTAGATTAATCTTCATGTATCTTTCATAGCTTTAAGTGTTAAGTTTCGAATTTAAAATTTATTAATTGAAATGGTTTAACTACTTCTTTTGTAATGCATAAACTTTATGCCAGCTCTACCAACCTGCATGATTTTTTCGTAGCCAATTTCGTTCTCGTACACTTGTTCCTTGATGAATTTGCGATTGCAGTTGCAGTAGAGTGTCGAAATGTGCACGAAGGACTATGTTTTTCCATCAGGCAGGATCCAAATAGGGGCGCATTGAAATCGGAGAGGGGAACACGCATGTTGAATGTTGATTGAATTGTGTTGGAAATTGTTGTTTGCCCGCCAACGCCGTAAAATATGAAACACCCAAATAGTTGGAAAAAGGGTGGAATCGTGGGAGAAAAAGTGGGAAAGTGGGAGAACAGCACGTAAATATAACAATTCATACTCAAATATTTTTGCATTTATTCAGCAACGGGGCATTATGTATTTTGGTTACTTAAAAGCGCGATATGCGAATATTGAACCTTTATTTAACCATTGTTTATTTCCACTAATGGAAGTGCGGCCAATGCCAACCATGATGGGTGGAATATAAAGTCGGTGGAAGCCTTTAATAGGCTTTTAAATTATATGCATGGAATCGTTATTGAATGCCGGCGTATTGATTGCTGATACTTTCGTTGGTTCAGTAAGCAAAACGAGTTATTGTTCAACAAAGTCATCATTATTAAGAACTTTCGTATAATCTTATTTTTGCAGAGTCGGAAATACTTATGAAAGTATAGTTTGCATTCAGCTTACCTTCAAGTGCTTCATTTCCATGGCCAAGTCGAGGATCTTTTTCGTTCCCAGGACATTAATGTCAATAGCGTCGCTCAGTTTCTCATTGAATTTCACCGAAGCCACAACATTAAAGACAATCTGCAGGCGAAGATAAACCAGACCCAGGAATTGTAATGCATATTAAAAATGAAAAGAACAAAAGGGGAAGCGCCCAGTGGCACAGAAATGCTCATGCAAAATGCACATGAGATTCGCATACAAAGCAGCAGCAGTAGTCAGTGATGGCAAATATCTAGTGTCTTATAGATGTAACATGTCCTATAACTAATATAGCGAACTATATGTATGTGCTTAGAATTATCTCACAGCTAGCCAATTAATATTTATTCGTGACATAAAGCAATATTTGATTTCTTGGTAACAAAAAAAGAGATATAATATTTTAGCTTTGCTAAATGAGTTTCTATTGTATCCCTCTTCATCACGCTCAATCGTTTGCTCTGCGCTCCATGACAGCCTCCAAGTCGGCACACCAAATGCAGCAGGATGAGCGGTGGCAGTTGCGGTGGCAGGTCCTGTAAACAGGACGATGAGGCGGGAAGCCTGCAGTGCCACGCGTGCATTGAACATCGACAACAAAGCAATTTCAGCTTAAAACAGTGCAAGCGGACCCTAAGCAGACCGTCCAGGCCTGAGTGACTTGTATGCAAAATGTTTTTGCAAACGCCACGGGAAGCTGAGGAAAATAAAAACTACCAACGGATGCGGATGCGGACAAGGATGCAGATGCGTGTGCAGATGCGGATGCGCCCGGATGGCAGGACAATGGCTCGCGCATGCCGGGCACTTGAAGCATGCACAGGAATTTTCATTTATTTATATATTGTGTTTTATAACCACCAGCCGGCGAAGCAACACACATTTTCACAGTTTTACGTGGCGGCGGGTTTTTCAATTTTTGTTCAAAAGTAGAAAATATATACATATACATATGCACATGTATACATATCGTGTGCCTCTTGTGATCAGCAAAACAGAGCAGAAAAAATAAGGAGCGAGAAACGAAGGAAATAAACTGACTGCCTGGCTGGTGTTGTCGTAAACATTGAGCCTGCCTTTGGCATGCAACGTTCTACGTATACGTAATGCGCCAACTAGGGCTGCCAAGGGGGTATTGGTTGAGCACTGAAAGAAATTTCCCTAAGCTAAATATGTCACATGCAACTTAGCTTCTATAGAATGCTACTTACGATATCAGTGTAACATGTACTTCTTTAATTAATTATTATTGCTATTATCGCTATATGTATATACTCCTTCTGACATATTTTGCAGGATTGGTTCCCCTTTTTTTTTAGTGCAAATAGATAGTAGCAGACAGGAATCGGGGGAGCCATCCAGATAGGCAAACACAACAAAGAGCCATGAAAAGTTTCTCACACAAAAAGTCCATTGATTGAATTGCCGACAGAGGAGTGGTTGCGGTGCATGGAAACTGCTGCTGATGGAGCAAGCGAGCCGATGGAGCAGCAACAAAAGTTACTCACCTGGACCTCAGACGAGAGCATTGCTCGGTCGGCGGAATCAATGTCCAGGTCGATGGCACTGTAATCAGCGCGTATCGGATGCACCTTCGCCAACAATTGCGGTGACTCCTCGCGCATCCTATTGAATATCTGTTTCGAAGGCAGTAGTTGGGTTTGGGATATTATCCGATATTGTGCTGGCCAACCGGGGGTTGGAATGGAAAGGGGCCGACTGACATCCTGACAGTCTGACCGTATCCTGTGCTGACACTTACCGATTCATTGAAAAAGCCCTTCAAACGCTCCTGCACGCTCAGGCTGTCCTTGCTGCGTATCAGCATGTAAATTTTACGCAATCCAAACGAGCGAAGCAATTTCTCTGTTAACACTTTGCCCACGAAACCCGTGCCGCCCGTAATGAGTACGGTGGCATTGCTATAGAAATCCGTAACCGGTGTCGCACTGACAGCGGCGGTGAAGGGGTTGAAGCCACTGCCATCGACGCTGTTTGTTCCTGCACTGGATGACGCCTCCTGGTAGAGCTGCTCCTCCTCGTCCTCCTCGACATCGTGGCCACTGGCACACCCGTTGCTGCTGCGTCGCGAGGAGCTGGTGGACGAGAAGGCCTTGCGAGCGGCTATTGGGTGTATTAAAGAACACATATAAAGCCAATCAGTTTAAGGGCCCATTTAGTAGTGCTGCTTGAAATAAGATTCTGTCAAGTAATTAACAGAGTCACAAGGATAACACTTGCAAAGGTTGCCAAAAGTAGGCCACAATATATTGCCATGGAGCATACTGTTAGATACTTTTATAACCGAGTATGAGTGCAAGTGTTATATCACAATGCCAAAGATGTCAGCTGACTATGCTTTGAGTTTTGATAAATCTAAATGTGTGTGTGCAGTACATAAAACTCCTTAAACTCCTACTTTACACACTTTTACCAGGATTTGCCTCGTGCATGACTTGAAATGCGGACTTTGTACGGCTTATCCAAAAATCGAACCGTTCACTTCAAGGGTAAAAAGCACATTGACAAGTTTTCAATTTCAATGCGACTAAAAAGTGGGATTTTAATCAATAAACGGCAGACATGTATCGAAAAGATTTTCCCACCGCAAGTCAATTATATTAATATGAAGTACACACGATATAGTACGAGTATATCCCTTCTAGCCCAATTATACTATATCTATTCGTGTGCCCGACCACCCCTGCACTTTTCCAGCGCGCACATCCATTTACTATATATGGCTTAAAAATGTGGATAGGGGGCGGTGGGCATGGCTGACATTGTGGTTGCATTTGACCTGATGACCTGGGCGCCGGATGTCTGGCGAAAGGGAGACGGCGGACCCACCTGCTCTTTCACTCTCTGTCCATCCGCTTGTTGAGCCATTTTAAACAATGTTAATTATTCAATTATCAACAGCCAATGCGGCCACGTCCCTGTGACCATGTGTCCTTCTAACTGCCGCTGTGCGTGTGTGTGTGTGTGCTTGTGGAGGTGTGCGTGTCGGCAGCCATGTGTGCGTGTCCATATCCTCCGTCATAGTCACAGTTGGTCCTTGTTCATCGCGTGAGCAAGTGCGCAGCATATGTTGTTTGATTGCAAGCGAAAAATGAGGCGCAAGTAAAACGTGCACGGATGCACTCACAAAAATAATGCCGCACTTTAAATTAGGTTTGAAGTAAATAAAAGATAAAAAAGGGTTTTGAACTAATTAACATAAAATATATGTAATAAGATATACTTTTAAACAGCATTTCCATTTGAATAATGAATCAAAATTAATAGACGATTTATTCTTACATATATTTGTTTAAACTAAATGTATAAGTAAAGTTTCTTCCTTTAGTTTTCAAACTTTAAAATCATCTTTATAGGTATAAATATAGGTATTTTTTTTCAGTGCACACATAGATATGCGACATAGTTGTGGTTGTTGCTGCAGTCGTCATACATTTCTGTTCAATTGTCACTGTCCACATTCCGCCTGCAGTTGTTTGCATTGGAATTAGGGAAAAACGGTTGGCCAAATCGTTAAACGCTGATTATGCCACGAGTTTTGAATGGCTTAAAATTTAAATTATTGATGCGCACTTAGGCATCAATAAGTGCACTAATTCAATACCGGAAATATAATATGATTTGATTTCGAGTCTGTGGCGTCGCAGTCTTTGGTTCTGAAAGCTCCACAAAACATAAGAACACCAAGTTTTCCATTTTCCGCCGAAAGTAAAATTTCCACTCAATGCGACACCGCCTAAGGGTTAAAGCTTTTCGATGTCTTCGCTGGCGCCGCAAGGAACTTGAAAGCTCCTCTACCATCTTAAGCTTTTGATGGTCCATTTCCGGTGCGAGTCTCCGCTAAGCGATAATCTTTTAAGTAAAAAGCGCTCAAGTAAAAACTTGAAAATCTCGTACTTCAATTTAAAAGTAAATTTTCTTTATGTTGCAGATTTATAGCAGAATGCCATAACTACTAGATTTAAATGGCAGTTAGTTAAAAATCAGAAAAACTGAAGCGGAAATAGCGAACCGTTTTAATTCGTGCAATTTATGGGCCACGCATAAAAATAATAATTGTGCTGCATTGTAATTATAATAAGAATACTAATATATTTGGTTTGTTTGCTTAATGACTCGAAATGTTTATTCGTTTTCGTTTGGTAATTTAATACAATAATAATTACATTAATTAGCCTTTCTGTTTTTTAATGACAAATATTGTACATTACATTTGCGTACATCCAGCTGTGTGCTTGTGTAGGATTTAATACGTAATCGGATTGTTGTTAAAATACTATTTAAATAATTTAATTTAAAACTACTTAATTGATTTCAGGTGCTAAATTTAAATTGATTTATTTTTTCGTTCTGCTATTAATACATTTGATTTGGTGAGTTTTGGCTTGATAATAAGGTCTTTAAAGAATCAATTATTTACATTATTTATTTATTTACGTTTGGACTTCGTGCTTGTAGGATTATAATACTGTACACGGCTCACGACCAGCATTCACACTCATTCAATATACTCGTATCCATCTGCGCAACAATTATCAGCAATGGGACTTGTAATCACAATTCATTAAGACGAAATCACAGAGGTAAATGGCCATGTTCCACTGGCACATTTAGTTGCGGGAATCTATGCACTGTAAAGCGGTTTTACTAACGCCTAAAATACAACATGTTAGTTTAGTAGCTTGACCTTAATAATAGTCTGTCACTAAAACATTAATACACACACACAAGTGCCACAAGTTGCGGCGATTAATGAGCTATGATAGCGTTCTAACTGGAATGCCATTTCACCCCATGCACCACAAATAAAAATGCGTACTTATATGCAACCGCATGGCTGCGGAATGTGCCATTGGAACACGGCTATAACTTAAATCACTCTAGTTGAAATTAAAGTGGCTGCCACAAGGACTTGCCCGCATCCTTCGCCATCTCCTGCTCCCTCTCCCTCTCCTTCACCTTCCCATGGGAAGCGGGCGGCAGGTGGACTCGCGACACCTCGCTGAGTATGCAGGTGCCATCGCACTCGGTTTGGCTGCCAAACTCCTGCTCGCAAATGCAGCTGGAGCTCTCCCTGCTTAGCAGCGCCAAGTGGACACCGCCGCCGGATGCCATCTCCTCGCTGGGGGGCGTGGTCGAGGGCAGCTCCATGAGTGCCATGTCGTCCTCGCATTCGATTACGTTCGGATGCAGAGGTTTAAAATTGTTCCGGCGCCAAGGGGCCATGGCGACGCCCACACCTGGCGCCGAAACACCTGGAGTGGCAGCGAAGGTGACCACGCTTTGATGCTGATGATGCTGCTGCTGCTGCTGCTGCTGATGATGATGATGACCACTGCTGACATTGTTGTTCTGCCCACTACTTCCGTTGTAAGCTGCGCTGTTAGAACCGGCGCCATGCACCCGCGGCATATGCAAACCCGGCTTTCCATTGTTAACACCACCCCGCGCCGGGCCAAAGAGATTACTCCGGATGCGCATCGAGGAGTTGGCATAGGTCGACCTGATGGAGCTGGCGCGGGTGTGCATCGAGAAGGTCCTTTCGTGGGCGTCCATGCTCGTCTTGAACTTGCAGAAACAGGCCGCGAAGCGTTTGTTGAATTCCCGCTTGAACTTTTCCTGTGCGGAGAAAAATAGAGCGCGGCTTAGGTTAATCCATCGCAATTATATCACATTGCCTGTGTACTTAAATAGAAAATAAAGAGCATTGCATAAATCATAAGACCACTTAGCAAAGTCTTTTATATGCCAAAATACGTTTTTTCGCCATTTGCTTTTGCGGCACAATCAAACTTTCTGGCTAATTATTAAGTGGATTGGCAGAAAATTTTTGGGGCACATGGCATCTTGCTGGCTAATGAAAGTGGTCTAGGAAAACCGCCACCTTCGCAGACACGAATGCCATTTGTCTTCGCCGACAGTAAAATAGAATATCTGTTGACAAAGTTTTGCACGCACAGCCAGCAGGGGAAAAAGTTTACGAGCATTCGCAGATCTGGCTCTCAATCTATCTTTTACAGACAATTTAAGTGTCAAAGCAAACAGCCGACGGGTTTTTCTTTCCGCCTTCATCGGTTTGCCACATTGCCATTGTGAGGATTTTTGTGGATTTCGCTACACGTTGCGGTTTCACAATTCCTGCGGCCCAGACTGTAGGTGTTTGCCCATTGGCAACAGTGGAGCGCTGCTTTAATTAACTTCCACAAAGTATTTTTTTGTGTCAGCTATTTTTGGCACGCGGCGCATGGAAATTGGAAAATGTTTCAAAGCAAGCCGGAATTTATTTTCGATAAAAATGTGACGCGGATGCTAATAAATCAGTGAGAAGGAAAATGGGCAAAAGAAACATCAACGAATCAATCGATTTGCGTACAATGAAATAAAATGAGACGTATTTGACTCATTTCTAAGCCTCTTTGATTTTTGAGACCATGAAACTTCCGCCAAAGTTTCATTTACTTTGCGTCCATGTTTGTGTTTCATTCGATGAGATAATAGAAAAAGCTAATTTTGGAAGCACGAGCTGAGTCTTTTCTTGCCTTTAGGTCTAAAAGTAATATATAAAAAATACTTTTTACAAATAAAAAAATATATTAAACACCTAGGAAGGTCATAAACTTGCGTGTTCCCTTTAACTTCACATTTCAAGGCAGAACGTTAAACATGTAGATATTTTGACGAGATATTCATGGGTACGCAAAGCAATTTCTCCCAAAATCCCCTGTCAATATCTGGCTCACCCAAACTCAAGTGCTTCAAAACTAACCCAAGGCGACCTTAAGTCCCTCATCAATCCCCACTATTCCCTGGCAAATTTACAGCCCATTTAGAGACACATATATCCTTTTGGAACGTGTCCCTGGGCAGCTACTACGATCCAGAGGAGGATGTCAATCAAATCCCAGATCCCAGAACCCAGACAGACAAATGCAAATTTAACACTCCGTAAACAAATCACCATCATTGGGTCACACACACAAACACTTACGTTGTAGATGCCATAAATAAAGGGATTGTAGCAACTATTGCTCATGGCCAGCCAGTCGCAGCAGAACCAGACGATGCTAATGAAGTGGTAGTCGTTGATTTCCGGTATCGTGACATACAGTATATTATAGAGCTGCAGTGGCAGCCAGCAGAGTCCAAAGATAACGACCACGATAATTAGCATTTTGATGACCTGCAAGCGTCGCAAAAAGGAGGAAATTAAAATCCGCTCCGATTTGCATAGCAAAATCAAAGTGCAACACTCACCTTCTTCTTGTTTTTCAGCAGCGTGATGTCCCGTGAATCCTGTGCGTTTCCAGGCGCACGTGTGCCCCACAAACGAACTGCCATCTGGATGTAGACGAAGCTGATGACACAGAATGGAACCAGATACTGCACAAAAACCAGGGTGTAGCGAAAGGATTGCAGTTGATCATCCGAAAGGTTCTTGTTCATGCAGAATGGGCGCGTCACATTGTAGGTCTCATTGTTCTCTGTTCAAAGGGACGAAGTTTTGGTTGAGGTCATGGGCATTTAATCCATGCAAATCGTATTGACTTACCGCGAAACCTTTCGGTCAACTCCTCAACCCGAAAGGCAATGGCAAAGGGCACCGCAAACAGCAGGGCCAGCATCCAAATTCCTCCAATTATGAACTTCGATACGAACTTGGTGGGACGTGCCCTGCATGCGTAAGCCGATTTTTAATGATTATGATTGACGAATCGAATCGAATACAGGGAGCCTCCCTCCACAGTGACTCACCTAAGTGGATTAATGATGGCCCTATGCCGATCGATTGCAATGGCGGTCAGCGTGAATACAGAGACATTCACACTCAGTGCCTGGACGAAGGGGCAGAAGCTGCACATGAACCACGGCAGGTTCCAACTCTGCAGCAGGGCAGCCTGGAACTGCACAGAGAGAAAATATGGCAATTATTAGAGGGATTGCTGCTAAATACTTGGCTAGTAAGGTAAATATATAGTTCCTAAAACTGTAACTGATCTTAGCCTAAACATAAAGTTCAAAGATCACAAATAATCTAATAAAATGTATTTATATTTATCAGTATTTTGATCAGAGTATTCGAAATATTGGTCAAAATATGGAATGTCATACCTCGTTGAGTTCGTAGTTAAATTTCCAATCAAACTGTGTTCAAAAATAAAATTTCATTTTTTTTTCAATTTGTTTTGAAATTTTGTATGATAATTTTTGAATTTTTGCCGAAATTTGTTTTTTGCAATTTATATATAAGTTATTTATTTATATATATATATTTTTTATTAAAAGTGTAATACAACAGGATATATGTATGCATGTGACCCTGCCTGCGGTTCGCAATGATTAAATCAACCCAAAGTTGCGCCTCCATTCAAGCAACATGGCAAACACCATTAATGGACACTGGACCACAAACAACAGGAACATGTGCAGGGTGTTGTATTTGGGCTGTTTCAACATTTCGTGGACAAATAAACGCTCGAAATCCCAGCTAAGTTGTTTCGGACACTGATTTGCGTGGGAGTGAGTGGAAACGTGTGTGTGGTTACTGCGGATGTTTGAGGAACGCGCTTTCTCCTTTCGCCTTTCTCCACTCAATGCCGGCCGCAAATTGCAATTTTCTCGCCGGCTTATTGGTGACAGGACCAATGTGCTATTTGATTGCGGAATTAATATAAATTAAGTGCGCAAAATGAAGGCTGGCTTTGGGTCAAGTTCAAGGTTCAACGGGTTGTATGAAATCATGGGTAAATAGCATTATTATAATTTAACAATTTATTATATTTTTGCACAGTCCTAACATGCAGACTTGAACAATATTTTTACTACCAATTAACAATTATTTCGCTTGTACGATTTGGTGGTTACATTCAAAATGCTACGTATACAACAAGCTGAAATGCAATTGCGGTGTACTGCGAAACGAGCTGAATACAAAGTAACGATTCAATTACTTTATTCAAATATCCATTGCCCATTGATTGGCCATTTTCCGACTGTGCAGCATTTTCAAAGCAAACTGCGTTTGCGTTTTGCATTCCACGACGCCAGGGAATCAATTGAAGATTATCACAATAGAATTACTCAGTATCACATACCATGTCCAAAGAAAGCCCAGCAAACTGTTCACATGGCTTTTAGCACTTTACTTAATCCCATTAACACGTAAACCGAAAATCACATTTAAATTTGATGTAGGTAATATTCCATTACCACAACTTTTTAGGCAAGATGGGCGTGGGCCATGCCAATTTTCTAATTCCCAACATGAGCGCTCGTTGTCCGGAAATTAAATTGATGCCGGATTATGCTGAAATTGATGTCCCTACGCACTGTGGGGTTCAAAAACTGAGTGTTCGCGTCCATTAGGTGCTACATATCTATGGTGAAAATAAGTGAAAACTAATGCTAATGTTGTTGGCTTGTGTGATTTATGCGATAAGGTCCAAATCCATTTACCAGCTCGACAGTGCGTATGAGCAATTTCGAATGCATGCATTTTATAACCGCGCAAAAAAAGGAGGCATAATTACCCGCATTTTAATTAAGCTTGGCTGTTGAAACTCACCTGAAATGGTATGCAGAAGAGGCCAATGATCACATCGGCAAAAGCCAAATTAGCGATATACATATTGGTCACAGTCCGCATCTGCCTGGTCGTGGCCACCACCCAAATGACCAGAGTGTTGCCAATGACAGCCACGATGCTGATTCCGCCATAGAAAATGGACAACAGGGCCACAATCTCAGCGGGGGCCGCATACAGGCGCTCTGCGAATGGAATGAAAAATAGTTGTGCATTTATATTTCACTCAGCGAAATTTCGTACTACTGAGCAAGACAATTGAAAATGAATTGAAAACGTTATACTGGTTCTAGAAGGATACTACAACTCAGTTGTTCAAAACAAGATCATATTTTTATGAATGAAAAAACTGAGGCTTCTTCGGATCCATTAGTTTCAGTGCTAAACGTGTGAAAAATCGCGTTTGCTGACAGAAGCAGATTAATTCAAGTGTCAGTTGTCAGTCAACTGGTAGCAGAGCCGTCGACATTCACGTTCCTGCTGACTGCAGGACATTTCGAGTCGAGGAAATTGAACCGGATTTAGTTAGCCGGAGATAGAATTTCATAACTGCCACTTGGGACAGGGATACACACCTAATTTCATATAAAATATTTATAGTAAAAACCTAACTTTGAAACGAATTTCATTAGCATTTCCAAAACATCACCTGTTTCCACATATCAAAGTTAATAAATGGATGGTGAAGCCGAAATTTCATCTTTAAATAAACATACCCCAGTCTCATGAATGATTCAAGATCAAAAAACTAACGGCGAACTGTCGGGAGAAAAAACACTTGTCAATGTTTTTGATTGATGAGACGTCAAGTCAATTTGATCCAGTTGGATGAGTCGCGTCCCCAGCTGCATGAAGGGATTAGGAAGGACACTTACCAAATTCAGCTTCCTCCTCGGCGCCGGGCAAGAATTCCAGGCGGGGCTCCTGCTCGATTAAGTCCATGGCCGAAACACTTTTTCTGTTTTTGGTTTTCGTTGAGTATCCTAATGGGGATACAATATCCCTCAAGCCTTGTACTTTAGTTCGACTGCTGCTGTCTTATGTAGTGCAGTACATCTTCAGGGTCTTCTGGGCTTCATTGCAATCTAAGCTGGAAAGATATAAATTGCAGCATTTGTTTAAACCTTCTCGGAAAATTCGCAAAAAGTTATCTGGTGGTCAGAGTAAAAGGTGAGTGCACAACAACAAGGAGAAACAAATGATCCGAAATAACATTGAAAAGCTATACAAGCAATCTCAGTCTTGCCCTCAAGGAACATAACAAATTCAGTGGGTGGACATGAGTTATGGCTCAGGTGGAATCACCTGTCAGCTTTCACATGTGAAAAGTTTGTTCTGTATAATTGAAATTGCACCAAAATTCTGTTCGACTGAATTCAGACTGTGTGCACTGCAATAGAACTTCGACTGTATTTCGTTACTTATGAAAACAGTTCTTCATGTTTTCAATGACTTTATTGAAGAGTCACGCCATAATGTTATTGAGGAGGTTAAAAAAAATAAACAAATAACTGAGCGAGTTCATTGTGTGTTTGAGAGTAGGGGCCTCACTGTGGTTAATTGGGCATTTATCGAACTGTTAAGATTGTTGGGACTTGTGAATTTATCTTCTGCTGTGTAAACACTGCCAAGACTTGTTAATTTATTGGGCAACTAAATGTTTATTCTATAGGCGGTCGGAATTGCTGTAGATTGATGTGGGGCGGTTTGTAGAAAGTGTATTAGGGAAGTGGCGAGTGTCGTGAAAAAATATTTATTTAGTTTTGAATGACTCCTTGCAAACTTATCCCTAGAAAGAAACTTTCATAGGATTAAAGTATAAATCGACTTGAAAAAAGGGAAATGTATATCATACGCTTTACTAAATTGGTTGCAAAAATTAGTTTCGGGCATTAAATTTCTCATTTTATTATTCTGGTCACAAGCTGCAAATACTGCAAGGAACCACCCTAAAGCAAAGCCCCAAAATTTCTAATAATAACACTCGTAACTTTCCTTCTTTTGTAGTTGCACCAAACATATGTGAACATATTTTCCAAGGCAATATGGGTAATACAATCTGCCTCCACCCAAACTAGCATCTTTATTCTAATCCTCAAAATCCCAGAATTAGACCCATTTGCCAAGCTTTACCCCGGGCTGTAGAAAAATATGATAACTTAGGACCTAATTCGAGGAAATTGAGGAACCGAAAACTGAATGGAACTTTCGGTCATTGTTGAAGTTTCCATTTGCTTTTGTGTGTAAATATGTGGGACACCATCAGCACCACTCACTCATTTAGTTGCCGCTTAATCGCATGAAAAGTTCAGGGACAAGCCAGAAGTTTGCTTTTTTGTGTTTGCGGTAGTAATATGCAAAGGTTTGCTGCGGGCTCTTTGAAAAATGGTAAACAATTTTTCAATGGCAAGGAAGACAGGGGAAAAATCGAAAAAACTGTCAGGGCCGATTATGCTTAGAGTGAGTGCAATTAGTCCGGCCAAGCGAGACGCCAGGATTTTCTAATTAACGTCAAAGGAAAATCTCGCTTTATTTGTGGCCGTCTTGAGTGGCTTGAATTTTGATGGTCAGCTAATTGAGAGGCCATGATTTTCGGCCCATTAGGCTGAGGTACAACTTGATTGTGGGTGTGAATTTGCTTGGATTGCTTGTATGTACGCACAAGAAAATAAACCTAAAGATTTAAGCAAAAAATTAATTAATCCTTGACTCTGAGACCATCAGAATGAAATTTAACTACTTGCGACAGGAAACTTGCTAAAGAAAAGTGCACAAAATCTGCAAACTGGTACTACTTTTTTATCCGTGCTTAAAACTCCATCGGCGTGAAAAGTGCTGCCGTAGATTTGCCATAAAATTCACTAGAAACCCACTCGAGAACAAAGCAGCCGGGACTCGTGTCACCAAGGACCAAGCCATTAATTTGTAAAATTTACAGACTTTTGACTTCACACAAACAAGGAACATGGGTCGCACGTGCATTCGAGTTGTGAATTTTCTGCGATGGAGAGCCAGGTGAAGTGAATAACAAATTTTTTCAATAAAATTGTTGGTTAGGCAGCGAGTATTAACAAAGGTGTATCCTATTAGACCGTCAGATGGATAGGTAGATGTAGGAGATCAAAGCGAAAATTCATATTGGATGGCAACGCGGCATCAAAAGTAGAGCCCATCAACGAGGCGGCTGACAACGATATATGTATTATGAAAATGGACTCCCACATCCTGTCCTTTTAAATAACATTGAATATTGCGCATACGACACATAAGCCGGGCAACAACAGCCACATTATGGCAAGGCTTATACCATCGCCAAGCAGAGGCATCTCATTTAATGAAAAAAGAAGAGAAAAGAACAGAAAAGAAAAGAAAAGACAACTTGTCCAATAAAAGCGCAACTGTAGGCCGATGCCTTGTAATGACTTTTGCTGAGGGTATTTTCATTTACTCGTGAAGTTTCTCCCTTGATAAAATACATATTAATGTATTTAATTCCAGATTCTACCAACATATTTTCAAACTGTATATGTACGATATGTAGGTTTAAAATATTATCAAATAATTATAAGAAATTAAGTAAAATAATCATGATTTGGTATGTTGACTTTAACAATTTGACTAGTTAAAATTAGATGATTTTTTAGAACATTCTAAGTTTTTCAGTGGACCTAAATGTACGAGTATTAAGATATAGAAAGTAATTCTCTTTCTGGCTTGTATTTTATCCGGTCTGTGTGTTCTGGGCAAAGGCTTTTGAGTTAGGAAGCGAGGGTGTTGATTCTGGGGTCGTGTGGGTCTCTTTGTTTACAGTGCCAACGGACTTTTGACTTAAGCCCGAACTGAGACGTTGTGTGTTTACGGTTTCTGGTTTGATTGGTCTTTGGGGACAAATGTTTTCAGCCGTCTAGTCTTATTTCATGAAATAATCACTTGGGTGAGCGAGGATTGCAATTAAGATTGTTCTGCCAAGTTAGAGTGTCAAAGGAGTGGTTATAAATTATAACAGCTTACGAAAATGTCACTGAAAGTTCAGTTATCCCCCTGACATGAGGAGGCTTTGTGCTGGCTTTATCTCGTTTAATTGTTTTCCAGGAAGCTTGTCGTAACCCTTTCAATGTTGTTTACTTGCCGTCTTACGATCTTGGCTTGTTTGTCCTAATTTTCCGGGTAGAGACTTTCTCAAGTTTAATAAGGCCGCAAATCTGTTGACCCTCTTCTGGGCAATGGCAAAGTGATGGGCACTTGAGCGTTTGCTGTCAGCAGTACTCAAAGGCGAATCAATTAAAAATTCATTTAGCTTGATGCCCCAGGGGGCAGGTAAATGATTTTAGGCAGCTGACTAATTTGCATAAAGCATGATGAAATGTTCTCCCACAATCGTCTACATTAGCCCAACATTACCAGTTCAGTTTGAAACACTCGACGAAATGCTCTGTGCTGTCGGGGTAAAAAGCATTTCCCACAGCTCATTTAACTTCTCCCGCAATTCACCTCTCCCACTTTTGGGCCATCTAACGCGGTATTCATCAAAGGACTTGGCTAAGAGTCCACCATTAAGGTCGCCTCTCCTTTGACATTGTTTGCGTAATATTCTGTCAATTTTATGCGCCCTTTTGCGGCTGCTTGGCCATTTGTCAAAACCATTTCACAAATGCTAAAATTAGTATGCCTAAAATATTTTCAAAACGAATAACAAAGCAATGTCCGAGCACCAATTACATGTTTTTGGCCTGATTTTTAATTGCGCATTACGCACAGCAAGGCTTACCAAAAATCATGGCCCAGATGTCCTCGTCCTTTGGACACGTGGCTCGTAAAAAATAACAGCCATTGCTACCAATTATTGAACAGGTCGCGACCTTTTAAAAAAAAACCAGTTATTGTAATCAGCTTTAAATTACGAACTAAATTATTTCATAACCACAATTAAGTTTGTAAGTGTTTCAACTGTATTAGAATCCATCTATAGTATAATTTGATATTTTAAATATTTTCGGTTCCCTTTTAAAGGTAAGGTAATACAAAAAATTAGGCAGACACACTTTGTTGCGCGTAAATCACAGTTTTTAGTGTCGCATTTAGGGTCTTACCACTGTAAGAGAATTTTTACTACTCTCTAAAGTCACGTGATCATCGTTAAGCCTTACCACAATCCAATAAAATCCTCATCAAGACATGGAACAATAAGGACCGAAAAGGTGAGCAGAGAAAGGGGACACATTTGTGGCAGTAAAAGTCTAATTGTAATAAATTTCAGTGTGCCCGCAGGGCCTGTAATACCGAGAAACGCGAAACCCTCTTCCGGTTCGCAAAGCCAAAAAACAAAGGAGTCCACTCAAATTGGTATTTATATAGTTCTTGTGCACTTCACCAGCCTAGGGCCACAATTAACTTGTCCGTGTGGGAATTCAATTAAAAGTCCTTGCGCTTTTCGCTTTTCCCGAACTCATTCTCACTAAGAGGGGGTTTTTTTTTCGTTTTCAGAGGAGCCAGCTGAGCATCCTGGCCGCACGACCTTCCGTTATCAACTGTTGGCAGCAGGTTCTTTTTCGGCTGGAACAACTGTTGAACTGTTGGCAACACGCCCACGAAGCCAAAAGTACGAGCATCAGCCGATGGCGGAGTTTTTCAAAGAACAAGAAAACGAGGCGGGCGAAAAAGGCAAATTCAAGTCGGGGATTTTGGCACTCAAAACACAACAAGTTGCACTTCAAACCTGTTGGCCATCGAACAGGTTCCGACGACCCTTAAACTTGGCCAAAAGCGGTGGCAAAACAAAAAAGAGTAATTCGCATTCTATATGTATGTTGTATATAAGAGCATAAATTTATGATGCTCATTTCCATTCCGCCGGCAAGTTTATGCTGATGAAGCTAAGTGAAAAATTAGCAAGAAAAGTAATAAGCAATTAAAGAGCGTTTTTCACATCCTACAAAGTGCAAAAAAGTTGCTATTCACAGGGTCTGCTGAATTCCCTTCCGATTTCAGATTTCTCCACTTATCACAGCTTTTCCATGTCATCAGCTTTAACGCTACCCGGCACCTTGGCATCGCCGGCAAAATCCAAATGGCTGAACACACTCTGATTTGCATACTAAATATATATGTATATGTATCACACACACCCTTTGTGCCACTTACTATAAATGTGTGTATACACACCTTTTGTGGCACGCTCGCGTTTTCTGAATGGGAATTAAATTACATATCATGCCGAAGAAACGGAGGAGAAATACCCAAATTTGTACCATCTCATTCTTTTCTTGGATTGCCGAAAATATGCAAATTTGTGTGTGGAAAATGTGGCGGAAATTGAAAACAGATAATCTGAAAAGTGTTTCACTGCACTTAACAAAATAATTCCCTTTGATTGCTGTCAACAGGAGGGCAGAAATCATTTCAAGTCAACCGCGGAAATCTTTGATGGCGATAAGCATTTCCTCGAACCGGAAATGCTTTCATGTATAATTTTTCAAAATGCTTTACTTAAAGATTTAAAAACAAATGGCTTGCACTTAAGCCAACGTAATTCTAGTTCACGTGTGGTATTCGTTTGATCAAAAGATTATTTAACAAGCACATCACGTTTGCTCGCAACTCATTAAAATGTAAACCCCTTTTTTGAACAGAGACATGTATTTTTAATAAAATGTGTAAAGTTTGAGATTGACAGCATGGCAGAAAAAAAATAACTTGGGACCACGTGCGTCTCTCTAGTTTAATCAAATGAAATAGAAAACCTTTTGATGAGGTTCAGGTTCTCTAAAGAAAACTTTAAACACAACTCAACTTTAAGCAGCTCCGAAAGTGACTGTGTCACAAATTCGCAATCATGTTCAGGCTCAGGGAAAAATCTGGGAAAATTGTCTATGGGGGGTAGCTGGCCCACCAAATCAAAATGCAAAATTCTTTTTTTTGCTTTGGCAGACGAAATTGCCACACGACAGGTGCAAATGGACCGTAAATGTTTGCGTTGAAATCTGCTTATTAGATTGAAACATATTTGCGCCGATAAAAATGTATTTCAATTCGATTCACGCATACTCAGCATGAGATTGTAGCACTCCAGACTTGACCCCTGACCCCCCACATAGATTAGCATCTTGAGCATCTCAAGATTGAAACAAGATTGACATTAGGCCAGGTAATTCGAAAATTCACAAAGTCAGTCATGGGCTTAAATAATTCAATTACGATTTCGGGCACTTCTACGATGTTAAAGCAAAATACACAACTTACTTCCCATCAATTTGCTAAGTTAATTGAGCTGCATATTTACTTGTTAGATAGTCAACATTGATTTGTTTTCACTGGACAAATTTGCATATGGGCCTCACATTACGTGCATCACTTGGCAATCGACGAAGCCATTTCAATTCAAGTGCATCTAATCTCACCTGATCACAGTTCACAGCACTTCGGCCCAGACTCGAAATGTGCAATGGCAATGCCAGACCTAAATCAAGTTAATCAGCAGATCTAAATGCACATAAAGGACACAAAGACGACAACACACCATTTTGCACACTTGGCTTCGTCCTTGTCAGAAAGCAGAAATTCCAGAGCTAATCGGTCATCTCAAGTGGTGAGAAGCAGCAAAAACTCAATTCCACGTGGAATACTGCCAACTCCAGACAGACAGAATACAAATTTCACATTCTATTGTCGGTTACTCTCTGCGGTTAAATACACCGACACAACACAATTATTCAAGCTAACTAATTATAGTCCGAATGTTATAAATATTAATAGCACTTGAGCCTGAAAGTGTCTAGATCTGATCAATGTTGTTTATTCTGCACATCAAGTCGTTGGTGACAGTTGCTGAAGATATCAACAAATTAGTAGCTTCGCCTGACGTTGGTTACCATAAATATTTAATTACGAAAAGATAATTACCAAAAGAGCTATTATTATTCCGCATATAGCACAAGAGTAAGTGAAAACTTCTTGAAATAGAATTTTGATTGCTGGGAACGATAAGTCCATAATTATTATTAATTATGCAAATTATCATGTGAGTTTCACTTAACCGAGTAAAATGTAATTTGATCTTATTGTAATTGCTTGCAGCAGTGTGCATGTATAAATGAATCAAAAATTGATTATGCTGTCCGTCAAAGTGGAGGCAACTGACATATTTATTATTATTAATACCCCACAGTTTTCATTGAACACGATTTCAATAGTCATTAGTCGATTTGTATTCATAATGTATTCAGGCTGAAATATGTTAGCTTCATTTGCCCTGCAAAGGACTTTTACTGCCATTCAACGAAGTAGACAGACGTCACTTAAAGGATTTCTGACCATGATTATTTTAGCTTAAAGGCAACCATGTTCTTCGAACGATTTTCTTTCTCCTAAAAATAGAACAATATTATGCAGAAAAAAAAAATAAAACTGGCTTCTGCTGTCGATGACAAGATTTTCTCCAGGGCAAAAATGTCAAAGATTTGCAAATAATTGCTATATACGATTTGCAGACATTTTAAGTAGAGTCCTCCGCCAGAGGAGGGTACAAAATTTGCATCGCTCTACTCATCGACATTCTTTTTTTTTGTCTTTTGCTTGGCAGGGAGTACCCTTTCTTTCGAAAGCATTAAAACAAGCAATAAGCAACGCGAAAAGTGAATTTTTTTCAATAAAAGTCAACAAGCGTGAAAACGAGTAGAAATATTTTCGTGGCAGACTTCGTGTTGGCATGAGCATACAGGACTTGGGCGGATGGTAAACAGTATCCTGTTCATAAACACAAAAACTGAAAGGAAAAATGAGGAAAATAAAACTCTTGAAATGAGAAAAAATAGTTTATGAACAACTTAAACTGAAAATTGTCAAAAGCATTTTAACCAAATTCCACCTCTTTAAATCCTTTAAATCAACCGTAATTTCCCTCGTCTCTCGTTGATAAGACTTCAAATTACCCGCAAAAGACAACTTTCAGAGAAATTCTACAAATTAATTCAGAGACTTTTCAAAGTTTTCAAGTTGACTTCGAGAGCCCTAGAATTGCAACCACTTTGAGTTCTGTGCACTTCAGCCCACACCTACCCTTGAAAGTTCTTTAAACTTTTGCTCAATCCCCCTTAAAACAACTTGAGTTGCAGAAAAAGTCTTTAATTACCCAGAGCATCTGCCACCCGTTCAGTGAACCTTGCAGTAATCATCGAGCTCCATTCAATTGAATTTCATCTGCAAAAGAGGTTTGGCTAATTTTTGAGCAAGCATTCGCAGCAAACACAATTTGCCATTACAAATTCCCACTGTTCCTTGACCTTTTTGCCGAACAATGACAACACCGAAGCGGTTCCACAAAAAAGGTGAAACAACAAAGCCAAGAAGATGGAAAATCCCCTGCCAATGACCCAATTAAACGATACCCAACCTGACAATGCAAGGATTTCGTATGTGCCAAAACCTCCTGTGTGTCAAAGAAAGGACAATATTTGTGAAATTGTAAGAGGGAATAAAAAATTTATGGCATGAAATACCGAAGAAAGCCTATCAAAGCGATTGCAAACAAATCATTTTTAAAGATTTTTCCTGCTATAAAAGTGAAAAATGGCAGAAAATTTAATCCACTTTAGCAATTCGGGCATTTAAAGCGAAATCCATATAAAAGCCCCCATAAGTAGACTATGCAAATCCTCTTGAAGCTGGTGCAAATTAATAGCATCATCCCGCGGCCTTTTGTATGAAAATCTCGTCCTCTATTTTTGGATTTTTCCAGCTCAATCAGTAGCTTAATTAAAAACGAAATTAAGAAACCCAGCAAATTATGGACCACGAGGCTAATATTATTTCCCGATTACTCCCGTCGAAGTTTCAGGCTATTATGCTCCCAGGATAATGTAATTAATCATGTTACGCGATATCCAGACAAGCTGTGTGCAGAAGGATAGCAGAAACCAACCTGAGATAAATACATTTAATCTCACACTTTAACCGCAACAACAACAAAGGAAAATCCCATTACGGGCATTATCATTATCTGTAGTAATTAGTGGCCTAGCAATACGAAACCAAATGCCGAAATTCCAACGGGTTAAATACGGAGCCAAACCACAGGAAGAATACGAATTTTGGCCAAGAAAAGGAAAGTAGGTTTTATTATCTTTTACCCCGAATAACAAACACACGACAGGAAAAGGCCATTTGTGGATTGTGTTTTCTCACCTGCAATTCTCGTTGTGCCGTGTTTGTTTCTTGGCTTAATATGTACAACGGGCTTTCCCTTTGAGACACAAATAAAACGAGTGCTAAATTCCAGATGCGTCTTTAAATTTGTATAAACATTAAATGCTCCTTTTCTTTTGACTCAGCAGCTTATTCCTCTGTTTATTATTTGCATTTTTTCTTTGTCGCTGTTTAATTTCCCTGCCAAGGCAAAAGTTAGTAGCACCTGCAATAACCTTCTTCCACAACTAATTGAAAATTCCCTGGTCTTGGCAACATTGTACAATAACTTATGTGTGTTCTGAGAATAAAGTGAAGGTTGCAAAATTTAAGGCAACAGATTATAACTGGAGAGCTTTCCCATCTGCCGGACAGCCAAGGGAAAAACATAAACTTAAGACAGCTCACAAAGCTGACTCCACATTTCGTTATCTGGCATTTGAAATACTCAATGACGAACAGAGCTGAACTATTAGGAACAGGAAAAGGATTGTGTTCGCAGTGCCAGGGGAAATATTTTATTAGGCACTGAAATTCAGATAAATTGTGTATTCTTGTTTATGAAATATGTTTGCCTTGCCTGCGGTTAATTGAAACTCGATTCTAACTACATTTGTACACATTGTTATTGAGTATTTCGTTAGCTAACCGCAACAGGAAAATTCCAAGCAAAACGTTTGACTATCGCAAGTAAACAAACCACTTTGTACTCGACGCTCTTTTATTGTCCCACGTGATCAAAGTCTATTGGATGCTAAAATTTCATTGATAAATTTCGCAGACAACGAAAATTTACTAGCCGTATGAGAGAGAACGTTTAAATTGCTCAATTGCCAAACAAATCGACAAAGTGTATGGGGTTTTAATAGATTTTTTATTTGTTTATTGAGGCGTGAGCTCAGATCGTTTGATAACTATTTAATATGCCAACAATGTGTGCAGTTAATGCTCTTAATTGTAATAGTAATGAATTTTTCACCATTTTCCGTATAACGGAAGCCCATTTGATGTGCCCAACTTACCACACAAAAATTAATGACTTTTCTGATGGATTTAAATGCGTTTTTTTATTTTTGTTGTAATTAATGAGTAAATGCTCATTTATTTCTTTCACTGCCCAATGCAATTAGCTATCTGGTTAGTTTGCTATTGACTCCGCATTTATTTGCTTAATGGTCATAATCAGCCGGCGAATAAACAGTAAACTGTGTATATGTTTAATTATACACTTAGATAAATGCACACTTTAAATAATTTAATTAGGGCTATTTGTTTCACAAAAAATTCAGTGGTAACTGAGCATATATGCCACTGCTCGAATTTAGTATCTTTGGGTGAATATTTCGTTACTTTCGATACAGTTTCGATCGCAAGATACAACCGCACGATTAAAGCTCCCGAACTCAACTGAATGGCAGTGGAAACTCGGCAGCCTGTTAATTTTTCTTGTCGTGCCGGCTTCTATTGATTCCCACACAGATACAAAGAGGGGCAGGCGCACTCGCACACACAGACACAACCCCCTATTTGCTTTTTTTATATTTTTATCTCTGGAAGAATTACGCATACGTCAGAGTAGGCATGACCACGAAAAAATTGCTCAGGTGCAGCCCGACAAGAAATCTTAATCAATTTACGAATTCTCTGCGCGGTGCTGTTAATATAAATCAATAAAAATCCAACGCCAATTCGGCTGGGAGTCTGGGCGTGTCTTGGCTGTTTCACCCGAATATTTGCCAACTGATTAGAGCTGCTATCCACCCAAAATAAAAAAGAAGGGGAACATACAAATTATTTTATTGCCTCCCCCTCGGCAAAACTGACACAGATAAGTGAAAGTATCAATGTCTTTGTTGTCAATTGTTGAGTCAATTATTTACCATTTAATGCTGTACTTTTAGTAGGTTTGCAGTGGAGTTTTCCGCGCCCCTAAATCCATTTACCCCAGACAATTGGACTTGTTTGTGGTAGTGGAGTTACGCCAACTAACTGCCACTAAGTGATTTATTTGTAGCAAGGCTTGGGTGTAGACAGAGCAATTACAGCTACGCAAAGTGTTTCACTAATTTCTGGCCACAAAAGTGCTGATAAAAGGCCCTTTAATGAGTTTGCGATTTGCTCGAAATAAATATGTAGAACACTCCTTCGCTTCTTAATTAAAATTTGAGCTCACAAGCAGGGGAGAAATTTCACATGAAACACATTCTCGATCTATAAATACAGCTATGCTGCTTAATTAAGCTAAATTCCTCCGAATTTTCAGTTTGGAATGTTATTCAATTTGTTAAATTCCTGCTTGAAATTTAATTTGCACTGCTTTGTATGTCTTTACTGTAACCAAGTACAAAGGATTTGTGCTGTTCGTTGCTCCCTTTAAGATGCGAAAATTGAATTTGGGAAGAAAAACTCATCAGGAAAGCGACACATGCACGACAATGTCCATCAGTGATTGACCCACCTATGGGGTCCCGAACGAGCAGTGATTGTCTCGCAAAAAAACAGAAAGCTGAAAACAGACTTCAGAAAGGCTGGAAGGCAGTGAATTTTACTGGCAAAAAACCAGACTGAAATGGAAGCTGAAGGCTAATAGGATTTGGGGGTAAGTGCGTAAGGAAAATGTGGCTCCTTTCAGTTTAAGCCGCACTTGAACGCTTTATAAAAGAGCACTGAAGCATGGCAAACTATTCAATTACTTTAAAGTTGCGCAATTTGTGGGTGTGCATATTTAAAAATTCTTTTTTACCCTTAAACAGCTTTTGCAGTTCACAACCAGATTAAATTCGCCAGCATGCTGTAATCAATTTAATCGGCTTTCAGTGCACACTCAGGTATTTTCCTGAGGTATTGCGCTTAATCAATTTATTCTGTGACCCTTAAAGGGTGAAAAAATTGTTTAAATTTGCAAACTTTAGGTAGAAATTCTTACATTGAAATCACATCCCACGGCAGCCAAGTTCCACACATACTTAAGATATTATTTGAACAGATTTCGAGAAGGTGGCATCATGGCGTCCATTAGAGCTCGTGTGCGAATTGAATTAAATACAAACTAATTTAACTAAATTCGCATTATCATCGGGACCAGAAAAGTTTGCTTCAACTCGCAAACTGAGTTGAACCAACAGGTCTAGCTCAGCCATCAGTCTGTTAATTCTGTCTTAATTTAATTATAGCCTTACATTATTTCAGCTCACTTTACCCACCGGCAAAGGCCTACATGTTTCGCCAGAAAACATTTTCATTTCGCATCGCGAAAAATTATCATCGAAATCCAATAAAAATAAGTATATAACGTGTTATTCCCAACTTTTTATGTACACAAACAACATTGATTGATTTACCTTTGGCTTTGTGATTATTTGGATTGCGAAGTGTGTTTTTTTTACGGTCTGCCCTTTAAGAAGTTCAGTTCATAAAATTCCTCAACTTCGAGGTTTATTCATTCTGGATTATACATTAAATCGGCACTAAATTTTCGCCAATAATCGATTTTGTGTTTGGGCCAAGTTTTTTACGCATACAATCAAATGCATTTATGCAGAAATTCCGCTTCGTTGCGAGCGGCAAATGCGAACAAGCGATTTGTTTTGATTTATCTGTAATAAATTACATAGCTCAAATGAATGCCAATGGCGATTTGCCCCTCAGTCCATCCGTTTATAGATCAGCCTACTCTGCTACACCTCTCTTGTTCAACGTTAATGGGAAACACAAACAGAACTGAGTGCGATATGATAATGATTTTGAATCATTTATAGTCTGGCTTCCTTCCGACGGCACGTGCTGAAGCTATCACTAGAGACTGGGGGATTTGGGATTGCAGTTGTGTGTTTTGCAGATACAATTTATGGCTGTTGGTTTTGTGGTTAATCATCAATCAGTTATATCGATTTCACTTGCTTTTCCCCTTTAGCTCGAGGTCGGTGCTTGTGATCTTTGCACCTAACTCTTACCTTTTTGGGAATAATAACTGAAATAACTGAAGCACGTGGCGCTTTTCAGGTGCTAATTGGTTAAGCATGCCATATAATGAACTCGCTTTGGGCAAAACGAAACACAAGAGGCGCGTTCTATATAAAATTAGCCAAAAAGCACGATCTAAACAAAAACGCGATGAAATCGAGTTTTGATTATATGTAGATAATGCGGAGCAGAGACTGCGAAACGCCCAGAAAAAAGCGTCTAATTGTTGATTAGCGGGCTAATATGGCGGCATTAAAGTGTCCATTTTGTTGTTGAACTTTGGAACAGAAATTATGCAACTATTGACATTGAAAATGTAATAATTTTCAAGAGCCTTAAGAGTTTTCCATGTACATATGAATAATTTAATGGAAGAAATTGATAGCAAAACCTCTGCATTGCAAATTGCCAATGAAACTGGCATATGGATTCATAAATTTAAGATACGGCCTTTGAGCCTTTTTTAGTAAACGAATTCACATCCAGGAATAACTCACCTTTTAGTAAATTTGAGCCAATTTACGTTTGCAGCCTGCCTGTGTTTTTGATTCTAATCAAATTGGGTTCCAATGAAATTCTAGTAAATTCTATTTTCTCTGGAAGCGCTTATTAAAATCTGGCGTAAACTTTTCCACTGACCATTGAGTGAGAAAATCTTTCTGGGAAAGCTCGAAACTTTGTCCTCATGTCAACTATGGTATTCCTACGATTTTCTGCCACCTTCACACGCTGTTTAAGCTTGCTTGTGTGCAAGTTTGGCCAAGTAATTACAACACTTGGTCCCAGTTTTGGTTTCAAGCAGCAACAGCAGCTGTGGCAAATTATGAACTGCCATATAAAAGTTGCGCCATTTCCCGCAGCCCAAATGCCAAAGGGAAAGCGAAAGTCTTTCGCCAGACTGATAAGAACGTGACGAAAGCCTGGGTGAAAACGATTTTCCGCAGACTGCTGACTGGCTGGATGAGAGTTTTAAATTATACAACAATTTCTGTGAGTAGTTTCGACCCTTTTCTGTTAGCAGTTGAAAATATCCGTGGGATGCCTTTAGTTTTTGCCTGCATATTGACTTCTTTAGAAATTGCAATTTTATTCGCATCGTTATGGCATTCAACCCCTTTGCTCTTTTGTTTTTCCGCTTTGACTCAGTGGGCAGCAGCAGCAGCAAAAAGAGTTTTTGTATATGACATGCAAATATTTGCGCTGAATAAACAGACGCGGCACTCATTATGTGCAATACTTTTTGCATTATTTGCCAGCGTTGTTCCTTAATTAAAATGCTGTTAACATTTGGTTTCAATGCCTGATGCGCGGTATTTAATCCGCGCGGCAAATGAATATTTCCATTGCCATAGGCGAGCCAGATAATTTCATCGGTTTTCGTTATTTTTATTTATTTGTAGCTTGCGCCGGCTAATTATTTCTATTTGCCTTTAATGTAGAGCGCAGCACTGCCATAATAAACAGTGCAAAATAAATGAAGACCAAGGCAAAATACACATATACTCGTAAATGGATTCGTATTCTCTTTCAATTCCATTCGATCATAATTTGTGTTCTTTAATGACCTGGGAATTCGGTTTTTATGCCTCCGTACCTATTCTAAACAATTTGGCGATAAATTTAAAAAAAATTCCATATGAAATGCTCATCTTATTCGTTATGTATCTGTATCTTGTGTCTTTGCTTCTGCACTGTTTTTGTTTTTTATGTTTTTAATTTTATGACTGCACGGAAGGAAGCGGCGCATTCAATGGAACCAGCCAAATGAGCAAATGGGTAAATAAATTAAAAATCGCAGATGGCATGAATGGAGGTATGCCTTTCAGTGCTTTTGTCATTCATTCATGTGTTTATGTAAAAAGCAATGCTAGAAATATAGAAATTCCATTTCAGCGCCTCTTTTATTACCTCAACTATTTGCCTTCGAAGAGAAAATCGTTTGGTTTTTGAAAAAATCTCTTTTTTTTAATAAACTCAGCTATTGGCTTTTCAAATTTTTACGCCTTTGAACTGACAAACTAAATAGCCAACTCTCCCCAGCCAAAATATATCTTAACTTTTCTTCTGCGTCAGCTGCATTCTGACTAATTAATTTTCTTATGGGCAGACATAAATTTGTTGGGAAACATTGCTTTATTTAACAGGGGAAATCTATTAGCTTATCACAAATTGCTCTCAGCACATGCTCAACTGGCAAAGGGACTCGGGCGCTTTTCCGAGAAAATTCCAGTGAAAACTTTGCTGCGCTGCATTTACGAGCTTGCAGATGCCGAAGGGGAAAACATAAACATGACTTTACTTAAAATTTAAGGCTTAGTGCTCAAGATGCTGCACACACTTTGTCTCCCCGCAAAAACTTGAAGATATTTTCGATGCGACGTTGCAGTTAAAGTTTGCCGGTTCAGGGGTTTATTCGTCTTCGGAGATGTGTTTGCTAATAAATTGCTTATATAAGTTTTACGATCTTTTAGTGTGTTGGTTTTGATGCGTGCCGGAGTGTAACATTTGGTTAAGTTCTTGTGTCTTGACGGCTTTAGCCGAAAGTACTGCGCACATAGCCTGAAAAAATGTGAAAAGAGTGATTTGAGTGAGGTCGAAAAGTCGGCAACGCGTTGCAGCCAAACAAGTAATACGTATAGTCAACTTTCAGGTTGAAGCTGCAAAAGTGCAATTAAATGTAGGCATCAGTTCAGACAGTGACACTAACAACACACAACACACATTTTTACCGGCACTGGAGAGCATGAATATGAACGACTGACAAATTGGCAGATTTGAGTGTGCAATTGGGCGTGTCCGCAGGTAATTTGAATGCCTCATGGAAATCTAACCTAGAAGCAAATTAATTACGCGCCAAGCCAAAGCGACAGCTTACACATTAAATTAGTAGCAATTGAGATATGGTTGCGTATTTTATTATTAGTCAAGCGGTATTAGAGAGCGGCGAAAGCAGTAACAAAAATGCAATAACAACAGACACAAGAAGCAGATCCTCAGTTATAGCCACGATAGGAACTCGATCCATAGGAACGATCCCTCGAGTTTGGCAGGCCCAAGCGATCTGTATCATCATAGTAGCCATATCCGCGATTCCGCTGGCCCTGATAATCCCGCTGCCAATATCCCGAATATTGCCTTAAACCGCCATTACCTCCGTAGCCGCCATATCCTCCGTATCCGCCTCCTTGGCTTCCCAGGATGTTCGTGGTGGGATAAGTGCTCGTGGAATAGTAGTTATAGCCCTGGGTTGGGTAGTAGTTGGAGGAGCCATAGCTGCCCTGGTTGGGATAGTAGGCGTTAGATCCGTATCCCGAGCCTGGATAATAGCCCGATGAGCCGTAGTAGTTCGTATTGTAGCCGGGATAGTAGGGATTGCTGGGACGATTGTAGTTGTAGCCATAGTTCGGATACCCAGTGCCAGTTCCAAACAGATTTAGCACTAAAAAGTTGTGGGTAAAGCAGAATACAGATGGTTTAATTACGCACCACCTTCTTGGGTATAAAAACAATGACGCAAACATAGAACTATTTCAAATGTTCTTAAGAAATCATTCGAGTAAGCTTAGAAGCATGTGAATGATGGCCAACTATAAAACGCTGGTGTACTCACACTTGGCCGAAGTCTCGGCGGTTGCCAAGTCACCTGTTGTCGTCCTGGCCGCAGTTGCTACCTGATTTTCTGGGAGCGCCGCACTCCAGACTCCAGTTACGGCCAACTAAAAAGTTAAAGAGCACTTGGTTTCGGTTATGTACACAAATTGAATATTCCTGAGAGCACTCACCATTAGGGTAAACAGCTTGATGAACATGACACTGGACTTAACTATTTTTAAAACGAAAAAACGAAACAGTAGGCTTTCCGGCAAGAGAGGTTTGGAAACCAAGACAACTGCTTGGCTCGGTTGTTGGACGTTAAATAATTCTGTTTCTCAGACAAGGGGCCAATTTATATTTTTCATTTTCCGGCTGAGTTGCTACGCTCAAGTTGAAGTCGCCGTCGACGTCGCTGAGACAAACAATCCGCAACAGAAACAAAACAAAGCCCCCTAACTCCCGCACTTGTCGCACTTTAGTGTCTCCTCACTCGAGCTCATTACTTATTACTCATACGACACGTTGGTGTGGCCAAAGCAAAACTCCAGCGGAACTTCCCACCTCAGCAGGTGGGAATCCAGCCCTAAAGAGTTCTAACCATTCTGAGCAGCGCATTGAGGCCTTTTCAGCCAGTGATTATCTATGATTATTGAGTAATACGCGTAATATTCTCAATTACTCGAGGCAGGTGACAAAATAAATGCCCATCTTGCCGGTGCGTGAGCCGGGTTTAATATTACCTACCTATTTGCCTTTGCAAAACTTTAACAAACACAAATAGCCAAGGCAAAAACAAAAACAAAAACAAAACCGAAACCAAAACAAAAACAAAATACAGAGAAAAGCCTCGCCCCGGTAAACCATTGAATATTTACCCACAGTTCACAGATCGCATTTCTTTCAAGTTTCCCGCCATCTCGCCATGAATGAGAATGCTGAAAACGCTGCTGGCCAGGTCGTGTGTGCTTAGTATATCTTTAATTCCAATTATCTACAGAGAGTTTGCTATCTAAATATTTAGCTTTTTTGACTTCTTGTTGGTTTTTGTGAACTTTTTTTTCTGCTGCTAACCTCTTGCATAATCGCCGGTTATCGTGGTGGTGCAAATAGACCGCCACGTATGCTGTAATTCTTAAAGGCCATGAGAAGTAGCAGGCTCATTCATAAAACTCCAGTTCCCAATCGCACTAGAAAGCTTGAAAATTATCTCAAAACCGTATTTGTGTTTACCCGAAATTCGGCCTCCAACCAAACCCTAAAACCAACTGAAGAGTTCACAGCTAATGTTCAAGATACGATGTGTGAAAAGTATCGGCTATTTTGCAACATGCGGGTATTACAACTCTTTGGATATTTACCCAACATAGTCGTAAAATATATCCCAAAACTGGGTTACTCATGTAGCCAAGGTAAAATTGTTACTTGCCAAAGAGTGCAGCCCATTTTATGAAGAATTTAATAACAAGTATGCCGCCAACGAGATGCATATTTCCATCGGGTAAAAATTGAAAATTTCCAGTTAATAATTTAATAAATGCTAATGAAATATCTGCGCTCTGTTTTCTTTAAGCTGTAGGCAAAATTATGCCAAGCCTTCCAAGCTTAAAGGCATTTCCATTTCATACCTATCAAAACAACAAAGAGGAAAAACACAAGAATAATAAAAAATAAACACAATGTATTCATTTCACTCTGGCTTCAGTGCCTCTCTTTGTTTGCCTATTGATTTCAAGTCCTTTTCCAAGGACCTCACCTGCTCGGATTGCTCGTGCATTGGGGGCACAAAAGAGCCTTACACATATTTGCAAATGGCAAATGTTGCTGCCAGATATTTCTTGGCGACAGCCATTTTACGCATCAGGAGCGGCAGATAAATCTAATTAGCTGAAGTCGACTACAGTAAACCCTGCAAAATTTAAATATAAAATAAAAGTAATTATTATACCCTACTTATGTATATCTGGAATGTGTGTGGCTAACATCAATTACACTTATTCTATAAAAATATAAATACATACATATGTATATATAAATATATGATTATTATAGATATAAATATATTATATGGCAAGTCAATTTCTAACAGATCGCGCAAATGTAGGTAACACGAAATCAATCAATTAAAGATGTTACTTAAGTCAATGATTTTCTTAGATGCCAGTATACTTTTAGGCCTAAATATCTTTGTAGGTACTGTAGATACACAAACTCAGTAATGGCGCCACTAAATTGGTATGGTTGCTGTACAGTAAAAATATCTAAAGAAAACGCCTTTAAGGTATGTAACACATTTGTCAACTGCGCCGGAGTACTTTTGTATGATATTCGTTACCTGAGGGTAAAGGTTACCAAGTTGTGTTGAAACCAAACCTTACAGTTTAAACTAACTCTTTAAGGCAAGTTTATTTGACAATGGCCACATGCGCACATTTTTTCTTCATGGCGGAACCAAAAAGGGTAATCCTCGTCCTCTATTTAAGTAACTCTTATGTACCGTAATCCAAAAGTAAATTATTAGTACATCTAGCTTTCAAAGGTATTCATCGTGTTCCTATTTTCCACATATTTCCCATATCCCATGGCAGATCCCATATCGCATGGGAGATCCCATATCCCATGGAATCCAATATTGTTTTTTTTTTAAATTTTTTTCAATTTTTGATGATGATTTTTGGATTTTGGCCGAAAATTGATTTTCTGTTTTTTTGCGATATAAATATCAGTATTTTGATCATAACATTCGAAATAGTGTTCCAAATATGGAAAGTCATATCTCGTTGAATTCGTAATTAAATTTCCAATCAAACTTAGTTTACCAAAAAAAATGTTTTTTATTTTCAAATTTTTTTCAATTTTTGGATGATGATTTTTGGATTTTGGCCAACAATTTTCTGTTTTTTGCGATTTAAATATCAATATTTTGATCAGAACATTCGAAATATTGGTCCAAATATGGAATGTCATATCTCGTTGAATTCGTAATTAAATTTCGAATCAAACTGTGTTTACCAAAAAAAATGTTTTTTATTTTCAAATTTTTTTCAATTTTTGGATGATGATTTTTGGATTTTGGCCAAAAAATTTCTGTTTTTTGCGATTTAAATATCAATATTTTGATCAGAACCTTCAAAATATTGGTCCAAATATGGATTGTCATATCTCGTTGAATTCGTAATTAAATTTCCAATCGAACTGTGTTTACCAAAAAATATGTATTTTTTTTCATATTTTTTCCAATTTTTGATGATGATTTTGGGATTTTGGCCGAAAATTTATTTTCTGTTTTTTTGCGATTTAAATATCAGTATTTTGATCAGAACATTTGAAATATTGGTCCAAATATGGAATGTCCCATATCCCATGGAATCCCATATCCCATGAGAGATCCCATATCCCATGGAAGATCCCATATCCAATGGGAGATCCCATGGATTTTTTTCAACGAATCTAGAAAACCCTTTTACTGTACGAGTAACGGGTATAATAATAAGGCCAGAATGCATTTTCTTAAAATTTTTATTTAATTTCAGTGTTTCTCTTTTGACATAACAATTCATTATTCCGTCTCAATCACGATTAGCGTAGACATTAAATAAACTAAGAACTAAAGCTGATAAAAATCATAAAGAAATAAGAGTGAACAAAATCATAAAAAAATAAAAAGCATACACAAATGCATAATAAACAACATGTCACAAAACAATTATCTCTCTTCTTTGCCAATTCACAGTGCTCTCCTAAGGATAAGTATAGATCACAAATAGTATCTGAGGGAGATATTACATTGGAGAGCTGCGAAACTCATCGTGGACAGGCGGTTTGGAGTGCATTTACCAAAACCGTTTATCATCGTTTTCGAAATTTAACACACGAAAAAGCGAACACATTAACTGGGTGCTCCATCATCAAATCATTCGATTTACGCTTCTTAAATGCTGGTTGGCCCTGCCTGGCAGACATTAAAAACACTTAGACTAGGTTTAGTTTTTCGAGGAGGAGGTAGGATCGAGGTTGGGATTTGGGGATTCAAGCGGGATCTGGGAGGGGAATGGGATGGTCCTCTCGTCCTTGTCTCAGTTCGTCTCGCTAGTCGCCTTGGTTTCGGGTTTGGGGTCAGCCAGGACTTTCTCTGCTTCGGGTTCAGCTTTCACTTTCACTTCCTCGCTGGCTGCTGCAACGGGTTCAGCCTGTACCTTCACCTCTTCGGATGCTGCGGGCTTGGGCTCCACCACCTGGGCTTTATTCTCCTCGGAGGCGGCGGCTGCTGGCTGAACCTCAGCCTTGGACACTTCGGAGGCGGCTGGCACGGGTTCGGCCAGGACCTTCACCTCTTCGGCGGCGGCTGGCACGGGTTCGGCCAGGACCTTCACCTCTTCGGCGGCGGCTGGAACGGGTTCGGCCTGGACTTTCACCTCATCGGGGGTGGAGGCGGCTGGCACGGGATCGACCAGGGTTTTCACCTCATCAGAGGCGGCGGCAACGGGTTCCGCAGCCTTGACCTCCAGCGGAGCCTCAGCATCGCTGGCCTCGCGTTTCTTGTGTAGTCTGGCCGGCAGATTCTGGGTGCATGAGCAGGGGCACATGCACTGATCCTTGGGCGCCGAACCCGTCAGCACCGAGTGAAGGCTGAAGGATACGCCAGGCTGAACGCCCAGCGGGAAGGAATCGATGTTCGTGTGTTGGTTAATCGAGTTCTCCTCACAGTTCGAGTAGTACTCCTGCGGCAGGATGACCACGGGCATTAGGGCGATAACGGCTCCCTTGGGAATCTTGTCCGGCGGATAGAAGGCCGGCTGTCCGGGGGCCTGTGGTATCACCGGCAATTGGGTGAGTGACATGGCGTTTATTATGCTGCCGAAGTTTGCTTGTCCATTGAAGCCGGAAAATTGTTTATTAAAGTCAACGGAGGCGGGATTGGGATAGGAGTTCGTGGTGGTGGTGGTTGTGGTTGAGGTAAGGGTGCTTTTCGATGAGTGCGTCTTATCGGCGTTACAAACACAGGACTGATCGCTGATCGATGGCACATGCAATGGGGGAGAGGGACGTGGCGTTACTTTCGGTTCAACGTAAACGGGTGGAGGTCGGGTCACGGGTTTGTACGGAACGGTCACTGGTTGTTTGGGCACCACCACGGGGGGCAGCTGTGGTGTATGGTACTGGATCTGCGGCGGTTGGGTCACCACCTTTTCGAAGGGTCGTGGAGTCGAGGGTTCGTAATAGACGGGAATCGGGGCCGGAGTGCGAACCGGAATGGGAGTCGGGGTCTTGGTCGGGGTCTTGGTCTGGGTCACGTATTTCGGAGTCGGTGGTGGTGGTGGCAAGTAGGTGTGGTTTTCAATATTACCCGTTGTCACTGGCGGTGTGGGAACGCTCTTATGTGGCTTATCCTTCTCAATAGTGGCGACGGGAACCTTTGGTTGTACGATCGTCGTGGTTATTTTTGGGGATGGCGGTCGAGGAGCGGGTACGGGAACAGGAACGGGAACGGGAGCGGGAACATAGGGTTTTGGAGTGTTGGGAGAAGAAGGAGGAATATATGTTAGTGGTGGCTTTGTCGTTACGGATGGTTTCTTAATAGCATAATCATTATTTTGTTCGTAATTCGGCTTATATACTGTTTTTGGTGGCTCAATTTCAATGACTTGTGAGTAGGATGGAGGTGGTTTCGTGATTTTACCCCGTTGGTTTGGTGGCAGATAGCCGGGCGTTTCCTTGTCCGAGTACCGGGGATCGTTGGGAGAAGGTCCTGCAATGCAATCGGATTTCTTCTAACATCTGTTAATCCAATAAGTGACTAATGTGGCTTACCAGGTGGGCCGGGTGGTCCCTTAGGTCCGGGCCTAGTGGGTCCAGGAGGTCCGGGTGGTCCCGGAGGTCCGAAAGGTCCGGGCTTAGTAGGTCCCTTGGGTCCGGGTGGTCCTAAAAGGTATGCAATTGCTTAATATATGGAACAATTTGGGCCGTCCTATAGAACATACCAGGTGGTCCGGGTGGTCCAGGTGGGCCGGGTGGTCCGTTGGGTCCGTTGGGTCCCTTGGGGCCTGGAATGCGAGTTCAAAATTGTAATACAAATGTGTTTTCGAGCACGGATAGAGCAGGGATTTTACCGCCAGGTCCTTTAGGTCCTCCTGGGCCGCCGGGGCCTACGCCGCCGCCGTCTCCCTTGCCGCCATTGCCGCCGAATCCGCCTTCGGGTCCAACCACGTGGACATATGGGGGTGCCGGTGGTCCAGTGGGGCCTTCAACGTGGACATATTTGCCCGAATCATCGTGATAATAGCGACCATCGTTAATACCTGTGCATGGCATTCGAATGAAATGAGTATTCACAGTTCTATACGTCGGTTTTCACAGTTACTCACCGTTATAGCGTCCGCTGTTGCCGTTATATTTACCGTTATCTAGATAGTGGATTTGAAGATCATAGAAATCGTTCGATTAAAAACTGTGCCGTAAAAAGTGTACTTTCTACATGCTCACGTTTTAACTACAGATACTAGCTACTAGTAACTACGTATATTAATCAATACATTAACTACAACAATGGATTTTCTAAAACTGCTCTAGGTATTCGTGTAACATTCGAAAATTACAGGCTTACGTTCTACACCGACACCAAAAATAAATAATAAATAAAAACGAAAATCAGAACAACAAAGCAAACAAGTAGGATGGAGTTAGTATTAAAGTATGGGCTTAGTTGGGGGATCAGGAGGAACACCGAAAACCAAACTAAAATAAATCACAGGTATTAATTGTTAGTTGCATTTATAGAATTGATTAATAGTCATTGCTCAAGCGAATTTTTTGTACATTTTCATGTGCCGTGTAATTATTTTACAATAAATGTGTGTATTTGTGTGGGTGTTTTGGTGTGTGGCTGTGTGGGTGTGTGGGTGTATCTGTGTGTGGATAGGTGGGTGTTGAACTGAAGAATCGGTGCAAGCATGGGTGAGATAACTGTGATCCGATCTCAGCCAAATGAACGCTGAGACACAGAATTTATGATCAATTGGTGTTCAATTTCATATTTCATTGGATAACTTTTTGTGCAGGGATTGTGCGCTCTTGGGAAAGGTGCTCTGATAAAGGATAACTGAAATCAAAAACGTGCCCTAGCATTGCCTGACTTAAGTATGTGTGTACGAGTATATGTTCTTTTTGGGGGAAAATTGGCAAAAAGGATAAAAGGATTATAGAAAATATTGAAGTAAGGTGCGAAATCATTGTTTCTTGGCTGAAAATAAACAGATAGTTGCTTAGCATAGTTTAAAGTTTAAGTACGAATTATTGTAAAGAAAGACATACGTTTAAGATCGCTATCTTACAAACTAAAAGCCTCGAAGAGAGAAATTTGAACGAACTGATCGCGCACTAAGATGAGAAATTAATCGATGTTTCATTGGCACCCTTTTTTTTTTGATTGGGTAACACCATAGCAGGCTACCCATCATCCGCTTCCTCCACAGCTCGTTCAAATTTAGCTCTCCATGAGTAGAGAAATCGTTGGAGGGCTAACCTGGAGTGTATGGAATGGCCCCAGGAAAACCGGTCTCTGTGTGCGTGTAGGTGCTCGTGTAGGTTCCCTCATTATCCGGGCGATACTGGCCACCGGCTCCGATTCCGAAACCGCTGCCCGTGCCAACGGCGCCACCGTTTCCGGTGGTATAGCGATCGCCGGAACCGGCAGCACCGCCGTTTCCGGTGGTGTAACGGTCACCAGCACCGACACCGCCACCGTTTCCGGTGGTGTAACGGTCGCCAGCGCCGACACCGCCACCGTTTCCGGTGCTAATGCGATCACCGGAACCGATTCCGGAACCGGCGCCCAGGCCAGTGCGATCGCCATCCTTATAGACCGGTTTTCCTGAGGCTCCTCCTCCCGCGCCGACCGGACCCAAGCCGCCAGGTGGTCCCGGTGGTCCCGGCGGACCCTTGGGTCCCTTGGGTCCCTTTGGGCCATTCGGGCCACCCGGGCCATTGGGTCCGAAACCGCCAACGCCTCCAAATCCTCCGTTTCCACCGAAACCGCCGCCAGAGCCGCTGCCTCCATTGCCTCCATTACCGCCATTGGGTCCAATCACATGCACATAGGGATTACTATCCGGCACGTACTGGCCATCATCTAAAAGGACACAAACGATGCAGTTTCCGATCCGCAGATCCCATCTCTAGCTCATTGCTCACTATTGCTGCCCGGTAGCAGGGTGTTCACCGAATGGAAGGACGGCGCCTGATCGCCGGGATGGCTGAGATCCGAATGACCCTTGTCCGTGCCAAAGATCCCCGTGCCCTGCGGCACCAGTGGACCCGTGGGCTTGTGGATGGGCAGACTCTTCTGGTCGGAGCCCTTGATCACAATTGTGTTGGCCGAGAACGATGGTATCGCATCGTTGCTACCGCCCTTGTTCTTAAACTGCAAAATATGTGTGTGTGTGCGTCGGATTAGAAGGGGTCCAACTGGCGCATTTCTACGCATTTCCAAGAATGCCCGTTAACCAAACAGGTTGAATTCTGGGAAATGTGCAGAAACCGCCCGGAACAGAACCCCATCAACCCTTACATCATCTAGGAAGAATGGAACGCCGTGCTGGGCGCCATTCGCAAACTTTCCACATCCGATGGGGAAGTACAGCTCCTCCCATTGCAGCACAATGCCCGGCTCCGATGGACCGCCGTTGGTCTCGCTGTACAGATGGGGCGGGAAGGTCTCCACTGGCATCTCCGGCTCCACGGTGCGGTAGCCGTGGGCATCGGCCACGTAGTGTGTTGCCCGGAGGAGGTGGTAGGGGTCGATCAGGCCGTAGCAGCCGTAGGTGACTCCATCGGGACCGCGGGTCTCGTGATGGAAGTTGCCGGTCTTGCCGACATCGTAGCCATACCGATAGGCATCTTTTGGGTGATCGTGATCGTTGTGGGTGGGTTCGTGTCGATTTGGATTGGTTTTTGATTTGGTGGTGTTTTGTTTGGTTTGGAAGAGTAATGTTTAGAGTATAACGCTTTTGTTTTGTTGTGATTGCTTGCAGTTTTTGGTTTATTTATTTTTTTTTTGGTTTGTAGTGCTGTGAGGACCTGTAAATGGTGTGTTTATATAACCCTAAGACTTTCGACTAACTGTGTTCTAACTTCTCTTAAAAGGGCGCTGTAACTGAAAGTTCGACGAAGAACCTAATCAGATGAGGTTTGTATAAGGAAAATGTTGGTGTTTGTTGTGTGCTGTTGTTGTTTGGGTATTTTTCAATTAATTTTTTTCGCTTTTTTGGTTCGGAGTAATCAATTTTGAGGTGGTGTGGTAGAGTTATGAGTATGCGAAGCATTTTTAAAGAGGTTTCATGTAGAACTTTTGGCCACTGAAGAACAAATGTCCACTACATAAAACTGTTGAAGGAAGTGTAAATTTATATGTAAGAGGAGGAGAAAGTAGCATACAATAAGAGAGAGGAGAGATATAGGTAATGGTTGATTGATTGATTGAGCGTGTATATATATTTACAATTTGATACTACGAGTTCTACTGGGTGAGTTTAGTAAAGCTGCTACGGAAATATATATAAATGTCTATATATATATAGGAGGGTACTACAATTGGTGGTTGGTTGTTTCGATTTTGGGGGATAGAGATTAATTGATGTAAGTCGGTTGAACTATCAAAAGGGGTGTGTAAGGGGGCGGTACAATTACTTACGACTACGGTACTACTAACAACTACGATAACAATTTGTTGGTCAAGTTAACTACTTAAGTGGTATATAAATAACGAAAACAATAACAAGGACTAACTAACTGCATGGATGGGTCAGATCAGAAATGGATGGGCAGTACAAAATTCAACTGGTTTTTACATAGTTAATGGATTGGATAAGGGATTGTACTACTTTTACTTTTCGGATGTTTTGGGATGGATTCAAGCGGCTTAGATAGGCACGGATATAAAATTGTTAAACGGCTTCACTTACTTGTGTCAATGTTTGACGAATAGTACTGACGGTTCGTTGTCTTTTGGTCGTCAATATCGAGAATCAGACGACGGTTCTGATCATCGAACTTGGCAGAGTACACGCATTGCAAGAAGATGCAAGCGACGGCCTGAAAAAAAGTGCAAGAAAAACATAGGCGTATGATTAATGAAACTGTCCAACGAAAAACCCAAATCCTACAACTGTCGAAAGATTTGTCACATTCAAGGCACGCCCCCACAGAAACCGAGCAAGTATCTCAAAGACTTAAGTCTTTGGCTTGGCTCGGCTCAATTTGCATACTCCGTTCAGAGATGAGCTCGTTTTTGGTTATTTGTATCTCCGACAACAGGCCCAAACAAATCAGCAGCCGTTTAGATCCGGTTCGATTCGAAACCGAGGCAAAGAAAAATACAGCAAAGCCAAAAAAAAACAAAAAAGAGAAAAAAAGAAGAAATCCGTTCACCAAAACCGCTGGCAAAATGTCAAAGGCATAATAATCAAATCACAACGCATTCTTGGCTCACTCGTCAAATGTTGACGGACTTTTTAGCAAACTGGAACTGGAGTTTGCGATTTGGCAGAACATGCTAATTTCCCAAGATTTGTCACAGTCGACCAAGAAAAACTAGTTGGCTTCCACTGACAGTAATGGACAATTAGCTTAGTTCCAAATGCACTTGCTGGCATTCTGAGTGGCAGCGCCAAATCGATTACCACTTAGCATCAGGTTTTAGCACTCAACTGTCCCACATAATAATCATTGGATCATCTTTTGGCCGAAGATCTCCGCCTGAGTAGCTGAGATTACGAAATTGATCCGCTCATCGATTTGCATATATTGTCCATAGAATTAATAAAAGCAAGTCGAGTTCCGGCATCGCCAAGACTTCCTTGTGGAAACGAGTTCCTAATATAGAATTAAAATATCATAATTCTTAAATATGTCGCCGCTGAGTTCGTAGCCAAAAATCAGGTGCGGAGTATGACCTTCGCCTTATGCTAAGTAATCGATTCGTTTATGAATTGATGGATTGGTTCGAGTCCAAATTGAGACTCCATCTCTTCGGCGAGGGTGTGTTTGCCTTAAGGTTAAAGAGGGATTGCAGTAATTAAAGGGGAGACAATGGCATTTTATGGCCAACACCCGCAATAGATTCCATCTATCAATAGCTGGCGATAAGGTCAATGATTTTGCGTCTTTTGTGGGTGCAAACAAAGTGGAAACCAAACCATGTGAAGGAAACCAAAAAAAGCGGAGACAAAACAAATGAATTTCTCATAAAACAAATTTATTTGCCTATCGCGGCCATCAAACGGGCCGAGATTCAAGATTGAGATTCCAATGGCAAAAAAAATGGAAAATATGAAATCTCATTAATGCAAATCGGTGGCTCGACAGATAACTGTCTTTTGATTGGCATATCTGCAAGTTTAAAATGTGGCCAAATCGCCTGCTCCAAAATCTCCGCCACTAATCAATAATACATAAATGGTGCACAAAAATGCCGGAGACTATGGAAAAAGCATTTTTGTTTTTAATTTATTATGCCATGCTATCCATGCTATCCAGCAGCTGCTGACAGCAGAGGTCGTTTCCATCTCACCCACATAACCGAGCCTGAGGGCAAGTTTTTCATAATAAATTTGTTTTTTTCCGCTTTTTATTACGAAAGTTTCTCATTATTTTCGCCCCTTATCGATTTTGAACTTACTACGCCAGTTGATTGCATTTGAAACTTCGTCTTTCACCTATGGGAAACCAACATATTGAGTAAGTTTTCCTTTAGTTCCAGCCTGGGAAACTGTTTTCGTTGACATGACGGAAATACGAAAATGCTGATGGATTGACTAATGTGACTTGCTGTCTTTCTAGTGGCAAATTGGAGGAAAGAGCCATTCAGCCATTGTTAATAAAGAAAGTGAATAAGAACTGTGCTTACTATTGGTACATTTGATTAGATAGGAGTGGAATATAAAACCAATTACTCTGGGCATTCATAAATAAAGTTCAAATATAGATTTATTTCGAATATGGGTTAGCCCAAAATCTGACAAATTTATTTGTTGTGCATAATTAAGCTCTCAAATTGAGTGAAGGGGCCGCCAAGCCCGCTTTTCGAGCTGCCGATCGCTGCACAAAGCCTCACATCAATTGCCAATCAATTAAACTCAATAGCCAGCCAACAAATGTGGGCCAAAATGTGTGTACACAGACGAGGCGTCATGAAAGAAGTGCGAAGAGGCGAATTTCGAGTTGCGAATGCAGTAAATCAATTCCAAGTCGCATAGATCATGCAAAACCGAGTGCCAACTGACGTTGTGACCCAAAAAACGTATATGGCTACGCCTTGAGAACCAAAGCGATCTATGGTTACTATCCAGCATACTGTGCTGTATGAGTAGTGTGTAGTATGCTCTATGAGCCAATGAATCTTGAAGAGTTTGCATAACTCAGCGAAGACAATTTATTAATCGACTTATTCGCACGCACAAGGCGGTTGTTTCTGTGGCTGCCAACATGATTTCTGATGTACAGCGCATTTTTCATCATCATCATCAGCATCTCGATGATCATAACCATACGAAAAGTAACCGGTTTAGTCATCCTCACACTTTTCGCTGAAGTATCTTGACTGCTTTTGCCCTTTGGCGGTTGGAGCGAAACTTTTTTTCGTGTAAGTATTTATACTTTTCAAGGTCGATCTTTTGCCGGCGGCCAATGAATTGTACAAGAAAAAATGTGCTGTTGTTTTTAAAAAAACTTTATAAATCGAATCAAAATGCAACTGACTGCGGGACGGCGACCTTAATCGATGACATCTTTTTGTGTTTATCAATTCGTTTTAGGATGCATTTTCGGGCTGCAGGGAATTGTGAAATTTCTCTTTAACGAAACATTGTTGGGGAATTGTGAAATGCCTGTTTCAACACACGCCCCAGCTTTCCGGCAAACATTTCCATAAAGTAAGAGATAAAGAGATGGCCGTAAAAACGCCTAACAAACATTCATGAAGCGCATTCATAAACGGGTAACCAAAAAATAAAAAGGTCCCCGCAGTAACAAAAGCTTTATAGGAACTGGACAAACTTTAAGATCTTTGTGCAAAATAAAACCAAATTTAATCGAAACGAAAATATTCTGGGGAACAAGTAAAACCAGCTGTGGGCGATGGCCTTTCGGCTTGGATTTTCCAGTTAATCCAGACTTGAATTTAATTAGCGACGCGTCTAGAATTCTTTGGGAGCAGAAAAGTGCTAATGAGATCAGAATCCATCGATAGGCAAACGAATTAGCCAGTTTGATCTGAGACAAAGCTGGGAATTTGTCCACCGAATGTGTAGCTCATTATCTCTGCGACTGTCACTGAACTTCCCCTGGACTTGTTCTGATTTATTAAAGCAATTAAAAAATAAACCGTTGTGCTTGGCACGGTCGAGCATCCCGAATGACATCATATTATTGTTAAAAACTTTTAACTTTTACTTTCAACTCTTGGCATTTGGCTGGCTGGAACTTAATGAATACTCTTTGAATAGCGTTTTCGTTTTTACCCAAAACCAGCACCAAAGACTTCCTCCATCGTATAACTATGTGTATGTCCATAGCTGCCGCCTTTGGCTTTTGTCTCTCCTAATCGCCGACTAGCGATCGAGACCTAATTTGCATTTCTAGATTCGAATTTAGATACAGATTCCATATTGAAATTTGCACAAACTTATTCGGCAACAAAGAAGCCTCATAAATTAATGCGGCATAAAAGGCGACCTTTTGGGCCTTTAAATATCGAAAGTTACTTGGCAAGTGGGAGAAATAGCAGAACCAATGGTGAAGTTCCCTGAACTCTTACGTAATGATGTTCTGGCTGGAATGATGTTCTTGCCCAGCTTGATAAAAAGTTCAATAACTTGTTTTTCCCTTTTTCTTTCATTTTGGTTTTGGATTAAATCATATGTATATTCTGGAAGCAACATGAACCACACCATTTCTTGGCTTAATTCTTGTATGTTCCATTAGAACTAAGTTTTTAACTATTTTAACTATTCATTGGACATAACGCTCCAATTTACAACCAAATAAATGCCGTAATTTATTTCAATTGCCCAGTTTGCCAGCAGCCAACTGTTTGTCATGCCAAACTCGGCTTTGGCTACTCCATTTTATGACTCAACATGCCTACTCGCCGATTAAATCTCTTCAAATTGCACTACACAAAAAGCGGGAAAGAAAATTCCGCGGACTCTTTAAAATTCCGCACAACCCGAGCTGAGAACAAATTTATAATAAAAAGAATTGTGGGCCAAGATGAGATGCCCCGTCAGCGTTGTGCCGCTGGGCATTAACAATATTTTTCTCCCCCAACTTCGCATTTTTTGTTGTTTCCCCCTTTTTGTTTGTTGGCCACGTACGTGCTTGGCAGAATATCTTGGCCCAAAACAGAGGCTGCTGCCGCAGGCGTCGGTGATAAATGCCGAGGCCCGCAAAGCTTAACCCCAAAAGACCATCGTGGATTGGGTAATTTTGGCAGGTGACAAGGGCCCCAGACCGAAGCCATTTTTTCTATCCCGACTGGAGATAGTATCGCGGCTCACTTAGAGCATCATTATGGCACCTTTTTGGGGAATTTTGGTGCTCGCAAAATAGCAGGTAAAAAAAATAGTAGCGGTCACAAGCGAAAAACAATTAACAGCTTTGGATAAGCATTATCTAAGAATATTTTGGCCATAATCAAATTAACACTCTTTTGAGATAGTATTTCATGATGAAGCAAGTCCTTGACTCATGGTTTTATTTAATCTCAACTTTTGCATATTTAATATGTGACTCCCTTAGACAGCAACAAGTAACAAATGATACAAAACACTGGGAATTTGCATAATGCACAGAATGGCAAAAAAATAGCTGTCACTTTCTGAGTATTAGTTAGATACCCAGAAATTCGTTATTTTTGGTAAACAACGTACTTCCCTACTGGCGCATTTTTGTGCGTTGACTAATCTGCTAACCCTGGCTAAAAACAACAAAATTGTACCGAGTATCGATTCGATTCCCAACAGCCATAATAAAATCCGGCAGCGTGAGCAGCACAAAAAATTCAAGTCAAATAAAAACTGGGCAATACTTTTGCTTCTGCGTTGTGCGCCAAAGCAAATAGAAGTACCTGCGTTTGCATCGCATCGCAAAGTTTCGAAATTGCCGGTATTCGTATTTGTTTGCCCAGAAAAATGCCGGTTGGCTATGACTATTATTATTATTAGTATTATTACTAAACGTTTACCCCAACAATGTCGCCTTCGAGCCCATACTTGAGCAAATAAACAGTGAACGGTGAACAGTGAATAAGGGGTTCCGAAATAGTTATAATTTGACCCGGACTTGTTAACGCTCGTTAAATGCGGAATTCCGTCTTGAATATCAGTTATGAGCTGTACGAATATTCTACATGCAGTTCGTAGCTCGTAACTTGGCTCGAAATTGGTTGCCATACATCACTCGATCGATACTCGATATTCGAATGTGATCAAACAAACTGAGCAGACGTATTTGCATTTAATGTTTGACAATATATTTAGCCAATTGCTAAATGTCATTGCTAAACATGAGATGAAATAACGATCGAATTGGAGGCCAGCTGAAGACATAACTTTGTTTTAAAACCGAAAGTAAGCTCAGTTTAAAGACTACAATATTTTTAATTGGCAATTAGGCATTAGGCGACATATAAATAGCTTCCAAAATCGAATAATTAAAAAATAATTATTTATAACTTACCATGCACAGAGCTGCACGCGCCATTTTGCAACGAGTTTTATGGTTTATTTGACACAAGAAACGCCAGTAAATATAAAGGTGTTTTGAATTTTACAATGGAATAAACTCAGTTATTCCTTTTCCAATCTTAAAAAGAAGAAAATGTTTATTTTAGTTGTATTGAAACGCAGACAGGCACACAGTTTTGCACTATAAAGTCGGAATTTGGCTAATATTCCTTCTTGTTTATCCTTGCAATTAGTACAGTTCTCTTGGGGCTGCTATAGCCATTGATCACAAGTGGTTGGATGGTGTTTTAGTATTTACTTTTAGGAGCCTAAACTAGAGCTCATACCGTGGTGACCGATGTGGACGAACTGAAGATGAACGCATCGAGTCTTAGCCATATAAACAGAGGCAGACGCGAAACAAAAAGGCGAAAAAACAAAACTCGACACAAAAAGACTAAAAATCGTACTTGAGAGCAGCTCCTAACCCATACAGAGACCTGGCTTAAAGTGCGTGAGTCTGTGTGAGTGTGAGTGTGACTGGAACGAGTTTGCTTTTTTCGCCGGATTCGTTAATTTATTTGGCCAAGCGCCGGAGAGATGAGCTCGAACTAAGCCACAACGGAGGCACGGGTCGTATACTTGATATATTGATCACTCTCCTCGAAGCGTTCGATTCTCGGCTATGAATCGAACTCTCTTGCTGCGAATTCTGTAGGATCTGCTTGCGTGTCTCAAGAATGTAAGTTCACTTTCAGGTTCTTGGGGTTCATTAATATTTAGAGATGGATTTTTTTTTCCTCATCTTATTTGTTCTCTTTTATGTTTTATTGTCTAGCGTGTTTGTTTGTTCAAAGAACGTTTTTTGTCTTTAATTGAAAATTCGAGTTTTTCGTGTTTATTTTGATTTAATTTTATCGTTAATCGAACATATACACAGATATAGATATAGTGGTCGTTTTATTTTTCTCGCTCCTGCCGCTGAGGTTTTATATTTTGCTAAATATTATTTAGATGGTTTATTGATTTAATTAAAGCTTTGCAAAAAAACCAGGCGAGCTTGGATTTATTATACCTGACGCACGATTTCCGCATATACTAATTTTTCTTCCTGTGTATGCAAGGGGCATAATTAAAATTCCTCTGCAGCTATTGATCGCAACTGAGCCAGAATTGAGATATTTCTAAATCCTGATATGAACTCACACAGTAGCTAAGCAATTAATCTATGAGCTCACGAACCCAATGTCAGATAGGATTACCAATCCGTTTGCCATAATTCAGACACCTTTTCATTTAGTTGCGAAACACTTCCGTTTAATGATCCGCTTAGCTAGAATGTTTCTCAAGATTTTTGTTTTGCATACATTTCTTATAGAGTTGCTGACATTTAAAGCAAATTTTGCGGATTAAATGGCTTGACTGCCAGAAACGGGAAAACAATTTCAGCTTATTTCGAAAACTTGGCTTGCTCTTGAATGCAGCAATTGACACAGAAAATAATCAGCTTCCTCGCTCTTGGACATTAAACAGGATGAAGTTAATGACAATGCTTAAGTCAAGGACAAAGCCCACCGTATGAAGACAAAGTATGAGTATTTTCGACTATAAAAACAGAGATGAGTAAGGGAAGTCAGCAGAGATGGAGAAATCAAAAGTTAAATACCCTTCAATCAAAACTGAAACAATGGCAATTAATTAAAAGGTAAATAATTACTAATAATAATTAATGAACCAAAAACAATTCTTAGCACGTTTTTTTTACTATATATATTGATTAATAAGATTTTGATTTTAACTTTCAAGATACCCTTAAGGAAAGGGCAATCCAATGAAATCGAAATTGGCTCAGCATGCAACCATCCAACGCAGCTGGTGCTCATTTTTTAAAATATGTCTACGTGGGCTTAGTAAATGATTAAAGAAATAAATTTTAAACAATTCGCCAATGGCAATATTTGGCAAGGCTGCATAAAAAAACTTAATACTTACTAAAAGAAACGTAAACACTCAAATACTTAAATGCATTCTCAGCATTCCTTTTGTCTTACCTGCCACGAATATTGACCTTGACATAGCTTAGTAAATGGGGTATATCTTTATCCTGCTAAGCGTTCAGCATTCTCAAATTATTATTACATTTTTTTTGCTTTAATTTTAGCCGCTTCGAGTTGACCGAAAAAGAGGAAAAACGAAATGAAATATTTAAAAACCGGGGCTTTTGTTTTGTTTTAATTTTATTTCATATGTAAATGCATTTTTGACAGCGTTTCATTGACAGTAAAATTATTAAACATAATTTCGCGATAAACCCAAAAAGCATCAAGTGGTTGAGATAATATTTAGGCTCTGAAAAGGGACAAAGAAATTGTACATATTTCAACTGAGATTAATCCAAATTTGTTACTCAGCGGAATTTAAATATATATAATATCTATACATATATTTTGCAAAATTTTAGCCCACACAAAATTAAATTTTTATGACCACAACGAGTCACACACAATAAATATATATATTTTTTTGTGAAATGACCTTTGAGAGAACAAAACCCCAAAACGAAAAACTTTTGGCTATCATCAGTCGCAAAACAAGTTAAATTTTTGTTAATCAAATTCATAAGCCGGCGAAACTATCAAGAAACCAAAAATATAAATAGAAATATACGATTTTAACAAGCCCAAGCCCAAGTTCGATATGGAAAAAGGAACAAGAACTGAGCAAGTTTAACCCAAGATAAATATCTCATGCTAACAAAGAACCCGAAGCGAGTGAGCTACGCAATGTGGCAACATTTTTGTGGCAGACAGAATGTGTACGTGAAGCACCAAATTTAGAAAGCCTACCAAAAAATCAATTTGTTGCAGTCTCACCGGCGAAATACCAAAAGTCAACGCCTCTGACTCAAGCCGATGAGATGAGATGAGCTGAAATGTGATGGGGGAGATGGGGAATCGTTACCATAAATCGTTCAGCCAAATGGCTTGCTCTACTGCCAATGAGTCATGGGTGTGCAGGGCAAGTCCCTTGATCCCAAGTGCCCATGTTGCATGTTGCATTCGACGACGACCTTCACATCTCAGATATCAACGCAGATCCCCCCATCCAGCAGCTGTTTCCTCCTTCAGTTGCACGCATCGATGCTTATGTAACCGAAGTTGAATGACTCTTGCCATGTTGCCCTTGTGCAATCTGGGACCCAAAAAGTAAATCAACTTCGAAATCCTGATCGCCCCTTCTCGATTGTTCTTCTTACGCCATTTCCGGGCGAGTCTACTGGACTTTAATTTCAATTTGATGGCAAAAACGAAGAACGCCCCTGTAATCCTTTAATGTCGGGATGCCGTTGAAAGGAAAAGTTTTTTTTTTTTTTGTTGAGGGGGCAGCCTAAAGTGAAAGGCGAAACGCACTCGTGGATGCGTCACAGATGCTCTGGCAGAAGATACATTTACATCCGTTTGCAGTTTTCGCAGAATTTAATGGTAGCTGGGAATTTATCCGGCCGAGCAGCTTGAGAATGATTTTGTAATTATTACACGCAATTCTTTTGGAATTTTAAAAGAGCTGCTACGTTTTTATATGATGACAAGTTTCCAATTATTAGGCTTCATTTCTGGTAGTTTCTTTATCTCGACCAACAAATTATATGTGATGTCATCGTGGCGTTTCATTAAAAATGCATTAGTCAAATTTTAGATAATCAAAAGAATAGCAGGCCTACGATATGATTTGTGACAAAATCAGGAGCGGTTCCAAAAGATCAAGTTATACAGTCTTTCTAGTCTCTCAACTATTTAACATGTTTTAAGCCTTGCCGTAATAACAAAAAGCAAAGATTGATCTTAAGTTTGTGTAATTTTTTCAGCTATAATAGCAAAAGATATGGAAGAAATGAAATAAAGTAGCGCCCGAATAATATCTCTAATCCGCCCCTGTTCGCCGCATTGGTCATCGCACAATACGTGAGAAATTCACGAGAGTGAAAAAGAATTCGCGGCCAATTAAGATTTGAAATAATGCCAAGACAAATGACGACCGGGTCTGATGGAGTGACAGCCCGCAATTGTCTTAGGCACTTGGCCAGAAACATAATCCGCTTGGCCATCTTATCAATGATATCAGACACCAAGAACTTGTTTGGCCAAGGTGGAGTTTGTAGTAGCATCTGGTAACATATAAACAAATCATTTGCATACAAATTGTGGCCGAACACTGAGAGAACATTAAACCACCATGTATTGGCGATAATTCGTGGAAGGGGCGACCTCTTCAGGGGGGTGGAGCAAAAACCTCAAGGTCGAACATGGTCAGACAAAACTGCAAACAAATTTCCTTCACCTTCTTGCAATCAATCAATACACATTTGTGCCGTTGACTGTCAACACCGAGCGAAATTTATCTTCTTCCATGGATTGAATTTGATTTTTACTTCCGTTTCGAGTGCCTAAAAACTAGAGATACACATTGACCAATGCTTATGTGGGCTTATATTTCGAGCCAATATTTGCCTAAGCCGGGCACTGAAACTATAAATATTTATTAATTTATAAGCGAGGCATTTGTTTAAATTATGACACCAAATTAAGCTCACCCGAAACAACGAAAGCCGCAACTTTAAGTGGTCAAGACGAAACCCATAAAGCCCATAAAAAACTAAAAGATTGTTTACAAAAATGAGCAAGAGAATTCCTGAATTTAAATCCCACTATTTCAAGTGGTTGAACCTCTTAAAACACCTTTCAAACGCCTCACCTGCCCAGATTTTTTATCTCTGCTGATTTATCGAAAAATAATGCGTTGCTCACATAATTTTCTGAAGAGGAAATACAAGCCCCAAATCGCTTTAAAAGGAATTGAAACTACGCTAAAAAGCGCGCAAACTAAAACAGTGGCATTGAAGCTTCGCACAAATAAAAACAGTGATTAATATAAGCTAAACTTAAGATTGTGGGCCCAAAAACTGATATATATATATTACCCAGCTCAGGTGTCACATTTTGATATTAATGGGAAGCAAGAGGCAAATATGCATAAAGCAACAGCAAACATTTTACGAACTATTTGGAGGAGGGAAAACAGAAATTAGCATGGAAATAATTCAATTAGGTAACTTTGATCCATTCTCTTGTTCGTCATTAGCACACAAAGCTCACTTTAAATTAGATCATAAAAAAATCTTGCAAAAATCTACAAATTCAAGACCAATCAAGAACTGCCAACCAAACAACTGAACTTTTACGATGGGCGGACCAGAAAACCACATTCTCTATATTTTTTTGTTGATTCTAATCAATGTTCGTTTGGTAGCTGGTTTTATTTGCAAAAATTCACTGATTCGATTTGGCCAAAATGTGTGTGTGCATAAATTAGAATTCTAAATTTGTAGTTTAGTTTCAAGAACTTGAACTCGTTTTAGCTGGCATGAAGTGTTAATCGAACTTTTCTTTCATATCCGAGACGAGTTTCTTATCTGAAAGTGTTATGAAATGTGTTTTGCATAAAGCTGATGCTATTACCTCCGCCATTGTGCTTCCCCAAAAACTGCCCATCTTCTCAAGCTTAGAATCATATCATGGTGGGCACTACTTCGTTGACGCAAATGCTGGGTGTCCGGATTGGTCACTTGGTGATTTTTGGTGCTGGCCATTTGAATGATAATATCTCTGGCCCACAGAATTATAGCCATCTAGATGATACTGGTTATGCTGTCATATAACATTCTATAATAACTAAGCATCGCTTTAAGCTTGAAGCCACCAAACTGTCTCAGACGCCCTGCCACGTTCGTCTATTTTAGGTAACTGTGTGAAGTTCAAGGAACCGTCTGACGCACGCCGCGTATACTTAATCTATAGAGGTGGTGTCCCATATGAGGCGAAACTTTAGAACTTTAGCTTCGCGGGTGGACTATAAGATGCTAATGTCTCATTTGGGGATGGCATTTCACCTGACAGGGGTAGAAAGAAACTACCCACACGTGACTAGTAAAATGTCAAAGAAATTTTTCAGAAATGTTAATCCGCTTAGAAATGCTTTCACTTTCAACAAAAGACAGCAGCAGCAAGGGAACGAAAAAATATAAGCGTGTTTGAAATTTCTTTGGAAAGACTTTTACCTTCACTTCGGCAAGAACTTTCATTGAAAATAAATGATGATAAATAGTGGCATATAAATCAACCTGAAACTGTGGGGTTTTTTTCAAGTCAAACATTTCATATAAAAATACAAGTTATTTCATTTTATCTTTCCGCTTTCGCTTCGCTTTAAAGAACCTCTTTTTATATAATCCAGACAATCAGATTCATTCAACTCTATAAAGAAATGTTCCACCTTCTTGATTGCATATTCATGATGCAAACTTGCTTTTTTTGCACATATCTTATGAAACTTTTATGAACATGCTAATCTCGTTTAGGATAACCAAAAACAGGAATTCAAATAAATTCCACATTAATTAGCCATGTCAGCAGAAGTCACAACCCACAGAAAAAAATCCAAAAAATCCTTTTTCCTAAGCATTAAAAATAGCAACATTTGAGATCATAGTATCAACAAGAGAGAACGCTATAGTCGAGTTCCCCGACTATCTGATACCCGTTACTCAGCTATTCGAAGTGCGAAGGAGTCTTCAGCACATACAGTTTTTGGCGGTTTTGTGGGCGTTAGAGTGGGCGTGGCAAAAAGTTTTTTGGCAAATCGATAGAAATTTACAAGACTAATACAAAAATGAAAAAAATATCAAAACATTTTTCAATAGTGTGGGCGTGGCAGCTTTGGGCGGTTTGTGGGCGTTAGAGAGGGCGTGGCAAAAAGTTTTTTGGCAAATCGTTAGAAATTTACAAGACTAATACAAAAATGAAAAAATATCGAAACATTTTTCAAAAGTGTGGACGTGGGAGTTTTAGGCGGTTTGTGGGCGTTAGAGTGGGCGTGGCAACATGAATCGACAAACTTGCGCTGCGTCTATGTCCCTGGAGTCTGTATGCTTAATCTCAACTTTCTAGCTTTTGTAGTTCCTGAGATCTCGACGTTCATACGGACAGACGGACAGACGGACAGACGGACGGACAGACGGACATGGCCAGATCGACTCGTCTACTGATCCTGATCAAGAATATATATACTTTATATGGTCGGAAACACTTCCTTCTGCCTGTTACATACTTTTCAACGAATCTAGTATACCCTTTTACTCTACGAGTAACGGGTATAAAAAGGGAGAGCTCGTAAAATTGATTAATTCCATTCGGCTGGACAAGTTAATCCAGCAGAAGCTGTTCTAAATGCTTCAGACCAATTTGTGTAAAGTGCCATCAAGTTGTTCTATTTCGATAATAAAACAAAAGCGACAAGTCCATAAAGTTTTAATGAGCCCAGACCAAACCCGACCTTCACGTCTCAATCAATATTTATTGATGACCAGCAGCCGCACTTACCAACTTCAAAAATAAAGTGTGGTTTTGAGGAAAGTTTGCGTGTGGCAAATAGTAATCAATCTAATGGCTTTGCCTATTGATTATAAACAGTTTATTTTTGAGACCTTTGCGTAATCGCAGACCCCAACTCTCAGTTTCAATTTTAAGTTTTCTAATCTTCCCGCAAAAAATGAAAACGAAATACCGCCAATAACTTTTAATTTCAATGTTTATAAGCGTTCATTGACGCTCGAATTGATTGAAAATATTATGCAAAATGATTCTTTGTGGCCAAAGCGATGGCAATTAATCTCTGGCCAGCGCCTAAGAACAGGTATGTTGCCTTTGTTAATGAAGTCTCGTCTCGGACGCGAAACTAACTTCAGATTCTGGTTCTTCATATCGTGTTCTACTGTACGCTGTGATGGCAGCATTTTATGCAAATGAAAAATCTTGAAACCTCTTAAAACCAATTAAGCATCAATTTATTCTCCTTTAGTTAAATTCCTAGTTTTTCAATAAAATGTATTAAATTAATATATTAGTTTTAAGTTATCCGCGTATAGGAGAATTCATGTATAAATTAGGTAAGACATATACTTTGGCCACAGTTCATATAATTAGTGCTTTTTGTCCACGCTAATTTCCCATGAACATTTATAATTACCCTGTCTCTGAAATCACTTGCAATCAGCTAACTGCTCCCAAAGGGGATTTCGAAGCTGTCCGTCAATCAAACTCAAAGTGCGAGGCAGAAGAGCCGTGATCAAGAAATCCGTGCGGCAAAAACTCGACAATTTTCACACAGTCAGTTGGTTTAAGCCGCTGTATTTCAAAGTTCTTAATCCGTTCCGTGTAACGAGTGGAGTAAGCCGATTTGTTTGCCAATCTAACGGAAAGTGAGGTCACCAAAAAGTGAATGCGGAGGCTTCCCACTCTCGATGTGGTGGCCATAATAAAATGCGTAAATAAATTTGCGTTTAGCACATATTTCAGTGCAGTTTCCTCGACCAAGGCTACTTCAAGCGAGTCAGTCATGAGGCATCCGAGCATCCGGTTTGAATTGACTTGGTTTTTTCGCTAATCAGATCTGTAGCGAGTGTGCTGCGCGCTAATCCATCCATCAATCCGAACTATCTTCGGCCAGATTTCACGCTTCAGCAAGTCCTCACAATCGCTTAAAAGATACATTTTTCTTTCTGTCTCTTCCCTGAAATGTCATTGCCAAGTCGGGTTTTAAAATCGTGGGTGGGGTTTTTTCAGATCGATATTTCATACCACCTGCCTTGCTAATTATGCCTTTATAAGCCACACAAATTAATATATTTCAATTTGTTATGGTTACCATTTAAAAGACTTTTTAAGTGCTTGACTCGAGTCGGAAATTGTTGACAAAATGATCTAATAGTTGCGTGGTTTTTGGAACGTTTGAATGACCGTAAGCTTCGCAGATTATAACTTTTATTCCATGCACCATTAATCAAGTGTTTCGAAAATCTTGAGGTATTTGAAAGTAGCCTTGACAAAGATAAATTAATTCATCGCTTCATTGATATTTAATCTTAAATACTGACTTATTTTGCATTATTCTAAAAACCTATTTAGTTTTTAAATTATTGACTATTTAAAACGTTTTTAAATGGGATTAAAAGTCACGACGAAATATGATGAACAATTACCATTTTTACACTTTATAAAGTCCAATGATATGCGTTGCATATTTTCTATAAAGATACCCTTATTTCATCAATCATTAACAAATAGTCCGACACAAAAAGGCAGCTTCGAAATCGCTGAGTTGACACATGGTGCAGCCCACAATCCGTTGGCATATCAGTTGTTACTGCTGTAAACTGATGCATATCCGACTCGTTGCCACAATGGCAACAAAAGCTGACAACAAAAAGTTTGTTCGGTTTTCCCAAAATGCAAACGCCATGGGAAAACTAAGTCGAATGCACCAAACTGACTGGCGAGGAGATTCATTGTTTCGGATCTCAGTTTGGACCCCAGCTGCCTTGAACCCGCTCTAAAGATGCATTCAGCTGTTGTATACAATAAAAACTTTATTATTCTTCGCTTTAGCTAAAAGTCGTTTGTACATAAAAATGTTACACATATTATTGTATATGGGGTAAAAGACGGATGTATTGCTTTAATACATTGGTAAATTCTCAGTTTAGAACATGCTACAAATACAAAGACAAATAAAATAAAAGTGCAATGGACGGACTATTAATACAGACCTTATTATTACCTTTAAAAGAAGGTAACTTGTGCGGAATATTCGAGTTCAAAAGGGAATGTTTTGTTTTGGTGTCTTAAATCTAATGCACGGAATTCGCTTACCTTTTCTCTGGGTCACTTAATTAAGGCACTAGCTTAGCTGAAGTTTATGCAATTCAATGATCTCTATGGTTAGTCGCAGGTCAGTCGTTCAGGTATGTTTATAACAATAATTTGTTTTCAGGCACTACGAACTACACCATAATAGTTCTATATAATTAAGGCACGAGTGTAATATTTCGATGCTAGTTCCGACTAGCCTGCGACTTTTTCTAAAAAAAAAACAAAAAGGTACAATTGCGGAGGGGGATGCTGTTTGTGTCTGGGCGTTAATTGAGCGAAAATTGATATGTAAATACTGTAGAATACTCTACATGAACATGAGTCATCTGTTTGAGCATCTTCGCTTGATACTATCTGTGCTTGGTTCTGGTTTTCGTTCGGAAAAACATTCAGTCTTCTCTTGGAACTGATCTGGACGATTGGATGGATGATAATAAGTACCAAAATCTGAAAGCTTGTGACTCGGTGCGGTAGACAATTGCATAAACTTTTTAAATTAAATACTACGAATACAGTCGAACTTCTCTGAACTAAAATAAATTAGTTTATGGATGTTAGTGAAAATCGATGAATATATGGCGATAATTATTTTATCCAAAATAACTTTCGTTCGTTAAAATTTGTAAAACAAAACGCTTTAAACTAATGTTTCCGACATAAATACTTTAACAATTGCCTATGCACATGGATACCATTGAATTTCAATTCTTTAAGTATTTTGGAAATGTTAAAAAACCGAACATAAAACAAGAATAAAAACGTGCATTTCCAGAAAATGTAAGTTAGAATGTTTTGCCTTAGAGAAGTTCGACTGTAAGTTTTAGGGTGAGAATTCTTTGTGGGGACGGAATGTTTTTTTTTTTTGTTTTGTTTTTCTCTTGGCTTGCTTGTGTTTTCCTTGGTGCAAGTGTGCCAGCTGCAGCGACTAAAAGAGACAATGCAAGAAGGTTAAGCGACTGACCCTGACCTGGATATAGTCAAGTACTCACCGGCAACTATCCGCGCACCAGCTCAAACCGCGTCTGCGATTCCTTGAACTGAATTCTCTTTTTGTGTTGCACGTGGGCTTCACTGAGGAACAAAGTAGCCGCTACCAGGGTGAACACAGTACCCACACATGCGAGGATGAAGGACCAGCCAAACCAATTGTTCGCATGCTCCGGCATCCAGCCATTCCGGTTGCCAAAGCAGGCGAATACGATCACTGCAATGGCTGCACTTACTCCAGCCCCGAGAAGCACATATCCAACTGATTTAATGAGCGTTATGAAGTGCTTTTGATCCGGACCAGCACACAGGATGAAGACCAGTACTCCGATGGCAGACAGCAACATCCCGATGAAGGCCAAGGTGTAGAAGAACTGTGTGGCTATCATGAAGGCGGGCAGCAGGAATCCACGGATCTCATCGTAGCCCGTGGTAAATGGGTCATACACCCATCGACAGCCCACGAAGAATCTACGCAGGCTGTCGTCGTTTACGTCTGGCAGCGACCGAAAGCAGTGCACCCACAATCCCAGGCGATCCAACTTTGCGCCCGTGATGCGGTAATCACTGACCAACCAACTGGGCGTTGCAAATGCAATCACGATGAATGCAAAGGCGAACACGAAGACGCCAACGCCACAACTTCCGGATAGTGTGCGCCTCTTCATGTTGACCGTGTGGATGTTTTGGGTGTGGCTGGTGGGCAGGTGCTCCTGGGAATCCTCGCGTGCGAAGTGGGATGGTTTTTGCATCCTTTGAATAGGAAATTCAATTGGAATTTCGCTGGTTTCCTGGGGAAATGTTTGTTTGGTTTGCTGTTTGGGTGTGGACTGCAGTGTGACCGCCCTGATAACAATGTAAAATACCATGGGGCCACAAAATAAATACCAAACCCTGCGGTTTTAATAAATACCAAAACAGTACTAAAAAATAATTTAAATATTTAATTTTTTTAAATTAAGAAATTAATGTATTTTAAAATTTCTTCATTTTTGCTAGATGTTTAAGGAATTTCTAAAATCTAACTTCTTTCTTTATAAAAAATAAATATAGTTCTTTTTTAGATTATAACATATTTTGGTTATATTGTCGATAAAAACTTATATTTAAAAGGCCCAACCGTTGTAAATGCTAATGTGCGTCGTATTATCCTGGAAGACATTCTCTCCTTAATCGTTCCCCTAATTAAGGGCAGCCACAGCCTTGTGGGCGGCATCATCCAAGTCACTGGCAGTCTGAATGGGCAGGCCGGAATTCTTCAGGATCTCGCGAGCCTGATTCACATTGGTGCCCTCCAATCGCACGACCAACGGAACATTTAGTTGCAGCTTCTTGGAAGCAGCCACAATGCCATTGGCAATGGTGGCACAATTGACAATGCCGCCGAAGACATTGACAAGGATTCCCTTGACTTTCGGGTCAGCAGTAAGGATCTCGAAGGCTTTGGCCACCTGATCTTCCTTGACGCCTCCGCCGACATCGAGGAAGTTGGCGGGCTCCCCTCCATTCAGCTTGATAATGTCCATGGTGGCCATAGCCAAGCCAGCACCATTTACCAAGCAACCAATGTTTCCATCCATAGCGACGTAGTTCAAATTGTACTTAGCCGCCTCCACTTCACGGGGATCGGACTCCTCCTCGGTGACGTCCATGGAGAAAATATCCTTCTGACGGAACTGGGCATTGTCGTCAAAGTTGAGCTTGGCATCAACGGAGATGACTTCTCCTTTATCCGTCTCCGCCAGCGGGTTGATTTCAATCTGTACGGCATCCACAGATTTAAAGAGAGTATAGAGTTTTTGAATTTCCTCAGCACAACGCTTCACAGAGTCTCCCTTGAACTCCAAGAACTTTGCCACCTCCAAGAGCGTTGACTCCGGAATGGGCTTGCCAATATCGAGCGGGACAGTCTTAATTTTCTCAGGGGTTTCCTCCGCCACTGCCTCGATATCCATTCCTCCCGCAGGCGAAGCAATCAGCACGGGTCCATTGTGCTCGCGGTCCAGCAAGATGCAGAGATATGTCTCACGGGTAATGTTGATACTACGTGCCACCATGACCTTGTTGACCAGAATTCCCGATTTGGGCGTTTGTTTCGTTATCAGTCGGTTTCCAATCATCTGTTGGGTGAGCGAGAGCACCTCGCTCTTGCTGCCGAAATTATAAATAATTATTAGTATAAGCTGGTCTTATCACTTGTATTTCTGAGGTCCACTCTGGCTTTCACTTTTATCATTTTGACTGTTATCAAACATATTTTAATTTTAACGATGGCCCTAGCCAATATGGGCAAAAAGATAAGATTAATCGTACATACAAATGAATTTGTTGAATTTGTCTCTAATATTAATTTTAAGATAAAACGTGAAGCCGGAGTAAACCTAATCTATATTACTTAGAGGTGATATGGACGCCGCCCTTAAATCCGTTATCGAAAGTTCCCTTGCCACGCCCACCGGCTAGAATCTGCGCCTTCACTACGTATTCCGGACACTCTGAAACACACCATTTAACATCAATTAGGCCAGGGATTACATAAACACCGGCATGGTTCCTCCACTTACCAAAAGTCTTGACGACCTCGGCATCAGCCTTGGAGTTATCCAAGACCTTGAATTGCTGGATGGCCACTCCATACTTCTGGAGGAGATCCTTGCTCTGGAATTCCAGGAGATTCAGGTTTCGCACTGGTACCTATCATTAAAAGATAAACAAAGCCATGACAAAGGTCACATCAACTTCTCTTATTTCGAAGAGTTGGGTACAAATGTATGTGCGGGGAAACCTTATGAACGATGTGACGGGCTGTGGTAACTGCTTTCAGTAGGAACGACATCTTGGCTATTCTGCGCTGCTAACTGAATACCTTGGCTAACTTGGTATATATTTATTTTTATAACTTTATCGGCAAATTTAGTTTAAAAACACAACCGAAAATCGCCGCCGTTCCACGATGCTTATCACCACACAATGTGACCAAGAGGTGCGAGTACTTCCCACGATAATCACAATATACTCAAATATACCAAATTTCACTACCATCTGGAACTGGTTCATACGAATTCATGGTCTCACTTCTGCAATCAGCTGAAAATCAGCTGCGATTGTGTACTTTTTTTCGGCTTATGGTCACCGAAGAATGACGAATAACACAAATTGAATGAAAAATTTAAGTGAGACGGACGCCGAAGTCACCATGAACGAAAATGTAGTGCACGAATCATTGCCCCAAATCCCGGTAGTCACCTCGGTGACCTGTTGCTTCGTGCTGGCTGTTCTGTACGTGGGAAGCCTCTACATTTGGAGCACTAAACACAACCGGGATCACCCAACCACGATCAAGAGAAGATTCGCCAGTGTGTCCATGGTGATGCTGGCAGCCCCGTTCTTTGTCTACTTCTTCTCATCGCCGGAGCTCCTCAGTCGGGAACCATTTCCCACGCTGCTAGGTTTCCGCTTGAAGGGATTGTGGCAAGCCGTTGTGATACCATACAGCCTGACGGTGCTGCTCTTCCTGGGACCCATCTTTGTCAACATGCAGAACGAGTCCATACGCTCCTACTTCGGTACTGATTAAAGCACGTATGCCTGACAATCTCACTGCATGATTTATATTCCAGATCTTGACTACTGGAAAGGATCCTTTGGCAGCATCATCTGGGTGCGCAACCATGTGATGGCGCCACTGAGCGAGGAGTTTGTGTTCCGCGCCTGCATGATGCCCCTGATCCTGCAGAGCTTTTCGCCCCTGGTCGCTGTTTTTATAACGCCGCTCTTCTTTGGAGTGGCCCACTTGCATCACATAGCCGAGCGCCTAAGCTTGGGAGTGGAGTTGAGCACTGCCCTATTGATTGGATTGTTCCAGTTCATCTACACGACGCTGTTTGGATTCTATTCCGCATTTCTATTTGCCCGTACCGGTCACGTTGTGGCTCCGATCTTGGTGCACGCGTTTTGCAACCACATGGGTCTGCCGGATCTGCAGGATCTGTGGCAGCAGGATCTCTGGCGACGAGTGGTGGCCATTGTTCTTTACTTAGCTGGTTTTATTGGATGGATTTTCCTGGTACCGCTGGCCACTGCTCCTTCGATATATGATAATACCCTGTACTGGAATGTATAATTAAATTGCTTTGCTTGTATCAATCGCTGCCATATGTCGGTTTATACATGTGTACATAAATATTCTTGCATGTATTATGTTTAAGTGTAAAATGCATATCGATGCGAAGTAATTGCGTGCACAAAAAAAGACTTCCGATAAAAAAGAAAGATACAGATAATGTATAGTACATAATAGAGAGTAAAATGTAATGTTTTGTTGTTCAAGAAAATTATCTGAAATCTGAGCTGTATTTTGCATTTTGTTTTTATTACATTTACTTTTGCTTACATTTATTAATTAAACAATTTATTAAAATTGATTGGCGTTTTTCGAATATGAGAATATAAGATGAATTTAAATATTGGCGGCTCTTAGTGGTTCCATTGATTCCACGGAACTAGCAGTTCCAGTGCACCGGAATCGGACAGCTGGTCACACTGCCACGCAGACCCACATTAGTATATCGATAGGGCCCGATAGGCCCAGACAAGTAAATTTCGGTAAATATGTGATGATTTTAAAAGACTCACAACAAACGAGCACCTAAACGACCCGAAAACCGAGAGGTCAGCGCCAGAAGGCCCAATTAGAGGTAATCCCGGAGAGCGCCGACCGTGCCAGACCTGGGACAACAGATCCGTGGCCTGGTGACGTTGGTGGTCTTTGCCCAGGACTACGATTGATAGTAATTATAGAACAATTAAGACTAACCTCGACCCCCTGGGGTTTCCTTGCGACTCTTGCAGGCCGCGCGGAAGACCACGTCAACGCACACGCAAATAGTACCCAGATCCCACATAGAAACAACAACGCACCCACCCACCCAACCGCACACAGAATGTATTGCCTACAATGCCTGCTGCCCGTACTGCTGATACCGAAACCCACGAATCCGGCCCTAATGGAAACCCACGTGATGTTTATAGTCCTCTACCTGGTCGGATTCTTCCTGGAGCGAAAGCCCTGTACCATCTGCAGCCTCGTATTCCTCACCGCCGTATCTCTGATATGCTATAGTGGCGTCGGGAACTGCATCTTTTGGGGCAACTGCGAGGGCCATCAATGTGAAAATGGGTAGAGGGTCATTATCGCACCGCTTATCGGTCACTCCCTCAAAAAAAAAAAACCCCTGTAGTCATAGTCAACGAAGATAAAGTGCTAATAATAACTACCTTTTTACGGAATTACGTTCGCGTTGTTACAGCTTTACATCCTAGAAGATCGGAGAAAGTCAGAAGAGCAGGCGGAGTTAAGGGATTAAGGACAGCTTGACTAAATCGGTGAAATCAAGTGATCAGTGATACAAGTGATGAGTGAGTCCGACCAGGAACAAAGATTGTGTGTCTAGTAGGCCCATTGCATTATTTCCAGCTCCGTATATGTTTCCTTCATAATTCTTTTGGTTATGAAATGTAATTGTATTCAAGCGTGTTTTGATTTTTAAGGCTTAGACGAATTTAGTTTTAACGAAGAGAGCGCTACGAAAACGTATTGTACATCACCCCACCCAAAAGCCCAACCCTTAAAATCAAAAATACCCCTATCTACCCCACTTGTCAATGCAACTTACGATTAGTCATATATGTTATATATATATTAATACATTATACAAAACGTAATTGTAAAGAAAATTAAGGCAAACCACAAATTCTCTGCGCATCCTTGCTGAGCCAACGGAAGCTGCTGACATCGGTTGTAATTACCCTGTCGTGTGCACGTGCAAACACTGTATATACAAGCATATAACTTACACTGATTGAAATATATATTATATACATAAACCGTAAACGAGAGACAAGCACAAATATGTAAAAACGAGAAGAATGCGGGCGCTTATAACTTATACAAATAATATTGTTCGATTTTTGCGAATTTGTATGATTTGAGCGGTATCCAAAAAGTGGAAAGTGTGGTAGATGTAATAAAAATAAAATTTAAATAATGGTAAACATCTGCACTTGCTTGTTGTTTAAATGTTTTTATAATTGCGGGGACTGTTACCAGAAATCTGTGATTTTGAAATAGATCCAGTTAAACCTTTTAAGCAGGACCTTTCGAAATATATATTCCTAGATCCCCCAGCCAAATAAAGAACACCTTTTATTTGATTTCCAATTATCCACAATTTTATTCGCTTCAAAATGTGAGTGTGTATATAGTATATATGTTCATATATAATGTACAAATTTCTCTTTGCTGTCGTTGGTTTTGGAATTTGATTATATCAAGATCAGATCAGCATCATCATCGTTCTTAATTTACTAACAACTACACAAGACAATTATTTTTAGTTCATTAAAAATACGATAATAATTTATGTACAAAATTTTCCATCGGATTTATTTGTGTGTATGTGAAAAACAAAACTGTAGACAATTCAAAAAATCTGAAAGAAAAATACTTGGAAAACTTTCACAATTTTCTTTTTCACAGGAGATTACTTTCTGTGTTGTTGTTGTTGTTTGGAATGTTATACACGCATTAATATAAAATATACAAAAATGATATATAGAGCATACGCTTTTAGAAGAAGGCCAAAATATGGTGGAAAGGCATGTTTAAAACTTGTTGATTAGTTTTGGTTTTTACTTTTTCTTTTAAGCTGCTTTAATTACAAAACAAATCGAGACGATTCGGTTACAATCTTATATTCTTCGGGTTTAGTTGGGTACATGATGACTCCTTCTCCTAGTTCCTCTCGGTCTACCCTCTCGTCGAGATTCGATTCGCACAGCAGCAATCACAGGCGTGGTCTTCTTGTTACTTAAACGGAACGAGGCTGGACGACTGGAAGTACAAAAAAAGTTTAGTTAAGAAATTGTTTTATAATCTCATTAATGAACATCATCTTTGGCTGTTAATAAAGTATAGCATAAGAGAACAGCTTATCCTGCAAAGTGCAGAGGTCTACTCACAGTGTGGTCGCTGGGACTCTTCGGGGGCAGCAGCTCCTCCCTCCATGGCCTGCATCATGGGCACCGGGATGCGGACGGGCTGGGCCAGACTGCGTCCGTAAACCATGCGGCCGAAGGGCAGCTGCTGGGGCTGGTCGGGCATGGGCGGGGTCATGGTGTCACGGGGCTGCTCAGGCAGGGGCTGGAGGATCAAGCGCTGGATGCGCATCTGGGGCACCTGCTGCTGCTCCTGTCGGTCCTGGCTGACTTCCTGGTGCTGCTCCTCCTGCTGGTGCTGTTCGGGCTGGGCGGTCTGCTGCTGCTGCTGCTGGGGCACCGTGGTCTGGGCCTCGGTGGTGGCCTGCTCGGCGGAGCTGGAGACGTCTTCATCACTGGTCTCACTGGACTCCGCACCCTCCTCGGCGGCGAGGCGACGCAGCTCGTCGGTGATGCGATCCTCGGCCATGCGCTGGATGTTCCTCAGATCGTCGGCGGTGATGCCAACACGCTGCAGAGCCATTCCGAAGGGCATGGGCTGGATCTGAATCTGGGGCATCTCACGCTGCTCCTGGCGCTGCTGCATCTCATGACGCTGCTGCATCTCCTGCTGCTGCTGCATCTCCTGACGCTGCTGCATCTCATGGCGCTGCTGCATTTCCTGGCGTTGCTGCATCTCCTGGCGCTGCTGCATCTCCTGACGCTGCTGCTGGGCGGGAATCTGGACGGGCACATCATCGGCCACATGGATCTCACGGAAGGGGATCTGCTGCATGTGAATGCGCACGGTCTGCACCTTGGGCATTTGCATCTCCTCGGAGGACTCCATGCGAGGAGCCTGCATCACCTGTGGTGGCATGGGAGGACGCATGGGCAGGTGCTGGAACGGCGGGGGCAGCTGGCGGATGATGAAGGGTCCCTGCTGTTGCTGCTGGGGCAATTGCTGTTGCATCTGCATGGCTGGCGGCATCATTCTCTGTGGCATATGGGTCAGCGGCATCTGGTCGGGAATGCGTCCGAAAGGAATGGGCACTCGCTGGAAGGGAATGAACATGGGCCTCAGCGGCTCGGCATCCTCATCGGAATCCTCCTCCTCCTGCTCCCGCTGGCGCTTGGCCTCCTTCTCCTCCTTGTCCTTGTCGTCGCCGCCGTCGCAGAAGATCGAGATGCGCTCGCCGGTGATGCGGGCCTTCTTGGGATCCGTGGTCAGGTTGACTCCGAAGGGCAGGGCCACCGTCTTCGAGGGCGAGTCGACAATCTCCTCGGCGTGCTTGCGCTCCACCACACAGTTCATGCGAGATCTATTAGGAAACCGAGAAGTTTAATAGGCACATAGAATTTGGCATTACAAATAAATGGTATTTATTGAGTCCAAAGTTAAATTGTATTTTAAATTCAATAATGTAGCTTACTTCTTGTTGTTGCGCAGAATGGCGGCAGCCAGGTCACTCAAGTCCAGCTCGAGTGGCATCTTGCCGGGGAACTTCTGCAGCTCATCGGTCTCATCGCTGTCGGAGTAGGAGTTGTCCTTGTCGGAGTGCTCCTCGGCGTCCTGGGTGGCATCGGTCTTGCGACTTTCCGGCTCCAGGCTCTGCAGTTCGGAGTCATCGGCAGATCCAGCAGCTCCTCCCAGCAGGGGCTCAGCACGGGGAAGTTCCTGAAATATATTATAATATTTCATAAAATATTGGAGTTAGTTTAATGAAATCCACAAGATCTTAGTTTTTAAAAATCCATAATTGTTGATATATTACATATTAAATATTTATCTTTGCTTGCGTCATTTTCCCAAGTAAACATATATTACCGACCCCCAATTTTCAGTCTTAGATCAAGTTGCGTGATTTCGTTTCCCCCAATTTTCCAGCGTTTTGTCGTAAAATTGACAAAGTTATTTTCTTTGGGCCCTCAACTGAAACTGAGTGTCTGGCTTAAGGTTGGTTTTCGTTATTTTCTTGACTAGTTTTTGTTTGCCGAGCTACTTGCCAGCTCTTCGTGCTGGCAACAATGAGGGGCAGAGACCCGGTGGCAGTCATCGCAGTCAATTGCCCGGCGGAGATGTGACCCCAACCTACATACGAGCGAAACCAAAAGTAAAATGCCATCGGAGTAAGCTCGTTGTAGCCGCGGCTCGAGAAGTCTAAGCGAAACAGCGAAACAGCCACGAAATTACATAATCATACAATCACACAGCCAAACAATCACACAGCCAAACAAATGGCTATATCTGCGTTTTGTACCCGAGTGGATCGTGGCTAAGCAGAATTCATGCCCGGCCACAATGGCCACAATGGCCAGAGAAGTAAACAAACGAAAAATAAATTTAAATTATATGAGTCTCATTAATGGCCAGCCACGAATGAGGGGGAGTTGGGCGGATTCCAAGCGGGATGGAGGTGATGTGGATAATGTTATATATATCCGGTTTGGATGGATGGCTTATTTTGCAGGTCACCGTGTACTTGACAAAAGAGGTTGACATTGAACTGAGACGAGTTCTCTTCGGATTTCCTCTAGTTGGCTGAGATACATATTTAGTTTTAAAGATGCTCTAAACATTATTTAATCAGGAAGTCTGCCCTTCACTTTTAAGAGCTGAAACGGATAATGGAAGGCCAGGAAAAGAGATTTTTTTACTTTATGTAGCTACTAATATACAAAAAAAAAGTATTTCTACACCATAAAAACTTTCCTGTTAAATTTAACCAAATTTCCTTTTCTCAGAAAAGCCGCAGATCGTCAACAAAAACCAGTCCGTATGCAAAATGGACCAAAAACTGAGTCAATCTTGAGTCATATGCTCCCAGGCCAGGTGACACACAATCTGTGAATTTCACTTTAAAATCATATGTGTAAGAGAGGAAAACAGCCTTAAAAAAACTGAAATCGAAACCAAGCCCAACCAGTTCAGCAAACAAGTTCGCTTGATTTGATTGTTTATTTTTCGCATTCGTAGTTGAATTTCAAGGCCAGTCGCGTCTGGAGATAAGATCTATTAGAATACAAAGAGAACATTTGTCCGCCCCTAATTTGTTTATTGTGCGGGACATGTGGGGAATCGACTCGAGTCGCATTAAGATGACAATTAAATGATTACAAATTGAATGCTCTCTGTGCAATTAAAATGACTGACAGCCCTCCAAAGACGGACGGTAGGCATTTAATTTGCAAAACTTTTATTTATAGCCCCGTGTGAGTGACGTGCGTCAGTCGCCGGCTGCAATTGTAATTCTAGAGGCGGCTCATGGCAATTTCTTTAGGGAAATCATCCATAAAAAAAAATCCATTTGCTTAGCCAGCATAATAAGTTTTTCTTCTCGCCGTCGTCGTCGTTTGTCCAAGTGCCAAACGATTTTGCACAACAGCAGATAAATTACATTTACCTATATGCTGGCTGCCAGTCTGCCTGTATGTCGGTACATTACATAATCGTCAGGCCAAAAAGCATTTGCTTTGTCCCCAAAAAAACACACACACACACACAACAACAGCACAAACAAAGTGCGAGAGGCAAACAGAGAAAAACGAAAGACTCAAGCGCGCAACTCGCCTTAAATGGCAAACAGTCAACGGCAATGGCCAAAACCACAATGGAACCATGGAACCCCGGTCTTTGGTCTTCGGTCCTCGGTCTTTGGTCTCTCGGTCTGCTGATGGCTTTTAGCTGGATGCTTGGGATGTTTGCCCGAAAGGTTGTTCGGTTGCTTATTTTTTGGATTTCGGTCGGTACCAAGCGGCGCCAGCCGGCAAAAGAAATCCACCAAAAAATTTTAAAAACAACAGCAAAACACCGAAATGACAGCAAAATTGCATTATGGAGCGGCTGTTGCAAGCGATGGCCACGTGAGAAGATCTTCATCAGCAGGCGATATCAACATTGGTGTATGAAATCGCATTTGTGAGGTGGAGGATTTATTAGCTTTATTTGGATTCTGGGAAATAACCATTAAGAGGGTGAGGCTTTTAAGCTGCAAGTGCATTGACATCATTTCGAGCTCTTAAGGAGCCAAAGTGATGCTTAAGAAAACCCAAATCTTTTTAATGGAAAGATTCACCTGAAAATAAGTCTTCTCATCCCTTAGTAACTAAGCTAAAGTCCGAAGTAACTAAGCTGAACACTACTATTGCTGTTTAGTTACTGTGTCGTAATGATGGCATTTGTTATTAAGCTAAGGGCTAATATTGAATAATCTTTGTGTATCGAAGTCGTTAGCCTTGAGTATCTAATTAAATAAAATAGTATTCGATTTTAAGTTACAGAGTATTGAAAACAATGGTTCATTACAATGACCGTTATTGGCAGCTTTCACTCTTATCCATTAACTCGCCGCACAATCAAAATAATTGGGACCATATGCTCCAGTAATGAGGCTTTATAAAAAGGTGTAGTTTTTAGAGGGTTTGCCTTGTTTTTGGGGTGATCACATAACAATTGCATTCATTTCAACCGGGGAAGTTGCATTGGGAAAAAATCACTTTCACGATTTTCCGACCATCCCCAGTGGCAGCTGCTCTTTCAGCTGATGATCTCTGGCATTTTGGATGCCCCAGCAGCAGCAGCATCAACAGCAGCAACAGCAACAACAGCAGCAGCAACAACAGCAGCAGCAACAATTGCTGCGCCCACGCCCGCTTCAGTGGATTTTTGTTGTAGCTCTATGTATGTGGCTTGCAACATGTTTTGTTACTACCGAATGCTGCTTTCACTTCGTCTGGCATTTGATTCGCAATTGTTTGCTCTCTGGTTATTATGTCGCAAGCTGCGAGCTCCAAAGGCGAACTCCACCATTTTGGTGTCCACTTAAGCGTCAAATTATGGGAATTTCGCTTGATTGAATTTATCGTTGCATTCGCTGATTCGTTTGTTCGCTCATTCGCTCACTCGTTTACATAAGCCATCTGCACATCGGGTTGAATAACCTGATCAGAGCATTATAAGCTATAAGCTACTACCTCTAATATGGTGAATAATTTGTTTTATTTTGCACTTTCCATAGCGGATAATTGGTTATTGATGACACGAATGCAAATGATTGGACCGCCAGTCATTAACTTTGAATTACGCTCCCTGTCCAGTCATCCAATCATCAATCAGCTATTTTATATCCACTGTCTTAAAGTTGTGTCTATAAAGTTGTTACTCTTTTTTTATAACAGCCATTTGGTTTTGGTTACATGCGTGAAATTTCTCAAGGAAGCACACAATTGAGCATTTTTTTTGCTATTATGCACATGTGAATATGCGAAATTGCTTTAGAGGTGCTTATTCAATCACTTTTGATTGAATTGGCAGTTATGTGGCAATATTTTTGTATAAGCAAATGACTAGGAAACGTTTGATTTTACTGCAAATCGATATTTCCCAATAATTGTCCAAGTGATTTACAGAGAAAAGTAATTTACTCTCCACTCAGACATGTCCAGTTTGTAATTCGTATATAATTATATGAAAATATTCAGGCTGATTTATTTCACTAAAAATTCATTTCATTTCAGTTTCCATTTGGCTTCGAATGAAATTTCTAACTAATGAGAAGCTCTGGTTACGATTTTAGCTAATATATGTACCTAACATGTGTATTGCTCATATCACAGTTCGTGTATACACACACCCCATACAGTGGCTGTCGAAAGTCTGCGGTCCCAGGGAACTAATAGCGCGTGCAGTCAACAGCATTTTGAGGGAAATTACAGCAGGTCCACACGAAGGGGGAACACTTTTCGGCTACCACACAGATTATAGCAACATTTTCCGGTAATTATATTTAATTTTGCTTAATATTCGAACTTTTTTTCGGCAGTTGGGAGTTGGCAGTTGACTCCAATCCGTGGCGTGTGCAGTGGAACGATGCGAGCCATTATTAGCCAACTGTATAATTTTTTAAATTCAGAGCCCGAGCACGATACTAATCTGCCATAGCAACGGACCATTGAAGCACAACGGATTGTACAGATTGGCATATCAGGTTGAATACATACTCGTACATAGCATAATGCTTTCGACTCACCTTGCCCACCTGCTGCAGAGTTTCGAGCATTAGCTCCTTTTCCAGCACCGAATCGAGGGCCTGGACCTGATCGCAGGAGGCCTTGGCCTGCAGATAGGAGGAGGCCAGGATGAAGGATCCCAGGATGAAGGCTGACACGATGATGGTGAAGGCGGTGATCTTGGCAATTTTCACCGAATTCGCCTGGCGCTTGTAGGCCTAGAAAAGTACAGAAAATCACATTAGCTTTGGGTTTTCGTCAATGAACATAAATATTTAGTTTCTTTTTGTATGCAGTTTAATATTTCTACGTGCTCATTTGCCTATGACCTCTCTGTGTGTCGGTTGGTTTTTTTTTGGGGGTCAGGTAAAAGCGACGACCTTACTCCACAAAATACAACTTGGCATGGTCAAGCGCGTTCTCCCCTTCAAAACGTTGAAGTTGTACAGAATTTCAAAGAAGTGCTGGGTGCATAATGATCTACGATTTGTGAGTGCTTGTAACGTATTTACAAAAAAACGTGAAAGGGTTACTTCAGTTGAGACTGTTTTAGGATGGGGCATGCAATTTCATGAATGTTTTATTATCAATGGGTTTTAAGTGCTGCGATACAAAAGTAGGAAAGTTTCCAGGTGACAGAGGTGGCTCGAGATTAATCATTAAAAAGCTGAACAGTCAGCTGAAAGATGAAGCCCAAGGTAATGAACAATAAGTGATTGTTAAAGGCATTTAAGATTTTGGCAAGTGCTTTAATCGACTAAACTACGCCTTAGATCATCGCAAATATTTGCCACGCCAGCAGAGTGAAGCCGTGACTAATATGCGCAGTAAATGCTTTCCGCGTAAGGTGCAAAAATTTACAAGTGGATGCAAAAAGCCGCAGCATTGGGAATGCCCACAAAAATGTTAGGCTAGCTAAACGAATTCCGCGTTTGGTTGCCTTTTTGCCTTTGGTTGCGCAACAGGAAACCCTCCGCAAAATTGAGGAAGTGGCAAGCCCAAGAGAAAACTGAAGACGAAGCGTCTTAAGTGTGGGTGCAGTCAGGTGAGGCCGCTTTTTCTGCCTTTTCTCGGTTATATCTATATCTTTTTTTCGAAATGTGCAATGCTTTTTGTTAACACCTTTACGTGCGTGGCTGGCGTGGCCCCAAAATGCAGTTGCGAAAGTGAATTGTGAGTGAGCTCTGCGATCGAAATGAGTGAGTGATCATCATCATCAACACCAGGCAAAGTGAAGTGGAAGTGAATGGATCGCCTGGCACTCTACTTTACTCTACTCTACACTACACTACTCTACTCTACTTGATGAGGTTTTAATTTTTTTGCTTATTGTGTTTTTACTTTTTTTGTGAAGATTTTTGTGCAGACAAAAGACTTGAGCGACAAACCTGATGATTAAAGTTAAAAAATCCCATCTGTGGTTGGTTTTGAGTGTTGGTTTTTTGTGTGGTGGCGAGTGCGGGGGAATAGAGAAAATTTCATATTGTCAATCACGGTTTCGGGAATGGTTTGGGTTTCGGTTTTTTGCATTCACATTTTTCAGCCAAACACGAAAGAAAAACGATTTTTGTGGTTTCGAGTTTGTTTCGAGTGTCGTGCACACACACAGTACATAAAAACAAGAAAAGACAAAAAGTTAATGAGATTGTACTGCATCTGTGTGGGGTCGCTTAATAATACTTGAGGTGAAAACCTAACGCATATGGCTTAAAGGTAAACACTGCACAAAAGGGAAAGCTTTTGGCCAAGGGTCGATTGTGAAGGCTAAGACAGGGCTATTGACGTATTAAGTAACTCATTGATTGATGGACTCAGTTATTGGAAAGGTCATACTATTGACTCTTTAAATTATATCAAGTCACTGATAGTAATCGTAGTTAGGTTTATTGTCAAGTAGTATAACATCAAAGGTAATTCTAGTTGATTTTTATATTCAGCATTTATTAATGATAATTACTTGTACAGACTTCAACAGCATTGAGTACTATCCCTAATGGTTTTCGTAATGGCTTGGTTTTACAGTCATTAAGCGTTTAAAAATTCAACAAAAACTGGTAATTATTAAAATAAATCATTTTCATTTTCCATAAACAGTGTATCTGATGAAAAACCTCTTTTAGGTGTTTTATATTTTCACTAAATGTTATATACCCTATAAATCAAATGAGTGTACCTCAGCCAATCAGGTTTGCCGCTCTTTTGCATTGGGTCAGTGGAAGTGGGCACTGAAATTGAGCCTGTTAGATAACTTTTTGCTTTCACTGTACCGCTGGCAAGGCGATAATAATGGGAGGGGAAACCCTCGCGTGAATGGAACCGAACAAATCATTTATGGCTGATGCGGATGCTGACTGTTGAATGCCAAATGCAAAATGTACGGTGCAATTTATGCAAATTTGTATTTTAATTCAACCGTGTGGGTTGAACCACCACTGCGCCCTGGGATCTAATAGATTTATATACGTATGCATATAAATATGGTGTACGGTATGGTATGGTATGGTTGGGAAAACAAGTTGAACAAGTCAAAGTACTCGGCGCTGGTGGCGCAGTCTATATAGATATGGTATTTGCTTAGGCTTTGCGTTATTAGCGTGTCGTGACTGTGGCATTAGAGCTCTTCGAGATTCGGAACGGGCGGATTTCTATTTGTCCAACCATATCGGATACACAGATCCATTCACACCTTGCCGAGAAAGAAATATGCAGGTAGGTAGGTACATATGTATATCCGTATATCTTGTATCTTGCAGATACGAACGATACTATGGCCTATTTGAGGGAAATGTCAAGTCGCAGACAATTGTCGAAACCGATCACGTTGCATGCGATTCCCTCTCGGCTGTCAGACAATAATAATCATTTTTGAAATTGCACATTAATGGCGGGGCATTTGCAAATTGCTTATGCATGCAGTGCAGACTGATCTGGTGAAAATGCAGCTCACGTTTGCAGCTACTTGCAGAAAAAGTCCGCATTGCGCATACGCTCTGTGGTCCGTCCGCCAGCGGATGCAATAAGTCAAAGGGTGACCCTGGCATTTTCTAACCCACTTGGCGGCCGGCCAATCAGCGCTCAACGGGTCAGTTGAACTGAAATGTTTAGTTTTGGGCTGACTAAAAATGTTGATCACTTTCATAATGTCATTTAAATTACCATTAACAAACAACTACACACTGAGCAGAAATACCGATCGGCTAATCTAATTTTTCTTCTCATTTATTTTCTCGGTGCAAAACCATAATCATCGCCATTCGTGGTAATTAGTTTCGCCACTGGTCACACCCAAAGAGATCGAGCCTTGCAACTCGAGGCTTCACTGTACTCACCGGTGGCGGTTCGCTGGCGGTGCTGTAGACCTCGCTAGCCGCATAGTCGGGCTTCATTTGCACGGTAGCCATCGAGACGGTATCCTTCTCGGTCATCTATATAGCACTACAAAATATGGGGAACAATCGGTTAACTCTCGGCAACTCGAAGTTCTGGCATGTAAAATCCAAGCAAGGATAACAGTTCGTATTGATAGTTGGAAGGCACAGTTTTCTACACTTTCTTTTAGTCACTTTTCACTTGCTTTAGTTTTATATCGCAGAGTCATGCATTTAGTATCCTGCACTTACGTAGAGGATTTTCCAAAAATTCGACAAAAAGTAAGAGGAGTTTTCGTTGTACGATTTATTTTTCAGCGGTCTCGGTTGGTTTGAAAAAGTTGCCTGACCAACTTTTCAGCAGGGGGACTTTGGGCCTCTGGAAACTTTGGATTACTACGTCTTTGTTGTACGACTGCCACTCGCCGTCTGAAGCCACAAACGCGTTTCGTTTCAGATTTGTCTACCAGATTTAAAACTTTTTTCACTCGGCGACTGCGACTGCGACGGTGACGGTGACTGCGGCAGAGCGGTCACTCACACACTGCCACACTCACACACACACACAGGTAGACTGTAGCAGACAGAGACAGCTGCACGATCAACACGAAGCTGGAAAAAACGAACGAAAAACAAAAGTTAAACTAAAAAACACAACAAAAAAGATCAACAATAACACACTGAAGCGGCTCAAGCTGGCTGGCTCACTCATACACTGACAGCTTATCCGTGAGGGCACAGTGATCACTCACGCATTCAAAACCAAAAATATTCAAGTTATTGTTTACTAGATCAGAAAAACATAACAAAGAGTTTGCTCTCAAAATCGTATATATTATAGGAAGCTGTATATATTTAAATAAATAACATGACTCATTCATTCAATGCTGTCCATATTTGAATGAGTACGAATTCCATTTAATCGAGTGCAGACTGTACGCATTCAAGCCTAGCTTAGATTTAGAAAAAGCTCTCGGCCGCTGTGGACCCTGCAATTGAGCTACACACGTGATTGTGCGTTGACGCTGAGCAATTAGCCGAATGCGAAATGCGAATTAAATTGAATTTATAAATAAAATCATATTAAATGATATAATAGATTGTGTACACACACAGCTATTTATAGGGTCTTTTGTTGGCTGAGCTCTGTTTTACCGAATCGATTCGCCACGCATTCCATCAATTAGAAGCAGCTAATGCGGTTCAGAAGCAGAACCATGTAGGTGAATGCTAGGCTAAATGCGAAGCCAGCGATATGCCCCACTCATATGTAGGGTATACATATGTAGTGTGGAGTGTGGAAAAAGCTCTCGCGACACACTAAAAATTAAAGGTACTCGCACAACTCCGCCAACAACAGCACATACATACATACATAAATTAACAACCAGAGCAGACCTCGTATAACTTGCTCCCCGACTTAAAAGTGGTTGGCTGCAGCTCAGTTGTTGTTGCACCACTTCGAGTTGCTTACGAAAAAACAAAACATTAGGTTTCTGTAGTATTTCTGTATTTTTTATTTTTTTTTGTAATTTTTCCATTGTGATTGTAGCTGGCCAAAGCGTTGCAATTGCCCCAACACAGATGCAGAATGCCAGGGTATTTACTGTCGACTACACACTCATCTGGATTGTCCGAACAGCTGCGCCGCCTGCTGTTTGCTTAGATTGTCCATTACTTTAAACAATTCTGGGAATTGCTTTTAATATAAATAATAATAAGCTTGATAAGACTCACTTCGGTGCTGACTTTTGAACCAGTGTTCTAAGTCGAATATTGCTTATACGACATGTTGGCTAGAAACCAGTTTTCTTCTCTTCTTTCGCATCTTTCGGGTTTTCGTATCTTTTGATTTTGTTTTGATTTTTCCCTCCGCCACGGACTTGTATCATGCTAGATGCTCGTTTATTATCTATTTTCGGTGACCCAACATTGGACCCGCCTCAGGTATTATGTAAGCGGAAGATCTGTTTTTCGACTCTCTTCGTTAATTGCATAATTCCCAGGGTTTATGAATAAAATGTCACAAGCCAACGAACCAACGGGCAACCTACGAAATAAAAGCCCCACTTCAAGTTGGTCAAACTCAAGTGATTAGTCAATAAAACGAAGTGGCTTTCTATGATTATGTTTATGCAACACGAAAGTGGAGATGGGCCACAGTATCCCTCTAATTGCGATCATCCCACCGCTAATCCCATGCTTTTTATTTACCTTTTCTTTCTCAGGTTGCTGCCACATTATTAATTACTGTAATATTTGGTTTAGGGTCCCCTAATTTGCATGGCACAATGAACAACCGAACTCATTTCTCATTGCATCACAGATTGTGCGAACCAATTGCAAATGTGGTTGATGCTTGGGTTTCATTTTTTCAGATACTTTTACAGCAGCTGGTTGAGAAGCTTGAATAACTTGCATTCTTATCAGCTGGAAATTCCCAAGCATGTGCTTCCAATTCCTGAAATCTATAATATTCTTCAAAGTTCGAGCTAGTAACAATAAAAAAAGAGATTCATTTCTTAATGATTGCAGTTCCTATTAATAAGAAGTGTAATATAAGTTATCGTTCGAGCTCAACGATATACACGTCGTACTGGTTCAATTATAATTAGAGAAAAGGGTTTTCCCTTTCTCGCTAATATGAGATTATTTGCAGAGCATCACACTTACACATTTTACTTTTAATATGAATATATTATATTTAATTATCGCTTAGAGTCAAAGCACCAATGCTAAAGCACATTCTTAGACTAGAAAAAGCAACTACAATAAGATAAGCACCAACTTTTGCATTTATAATTAATGGTAATAGCTACAAATGTATTAGCGAAAATAGATTCCCGCCAAAATAAACAAAATCAAAAAAGTGTAAATATATATATATGTGTAGACTTTGATCAAGGGATCAGGCTTTGAAGTTTTACGATCGGGGTATTTCCCCAGCCATAAACATCGAAACTAAATCTGAGCCAAATGGGAAAATGGGAGAGAAAGATGCGCTTAGCTTAGCTCCACTCGCAAATTGGCAGCCGGCTTCGGATTTGGCTCCGTCTCCGGCTGGAACAACTGCGACTTTATTCGCGGAGATCACGGGGAACGGAGATGCCGGGTGCTACGAGGTACCAGCGGCGAACTGGCACCGTCTTAGGCCTGGGAATTGTGTAAAGTGAATACGGCATAAAAACAAAACAGAAACTGCAAAGCAACAAAAAAATAAAAACAAACAAAAAAATACACACTTAAAACACAAAACTAAAAACGAGAAAAATGAATGAAAAAAGCAAATTCAATGCAGGTATCGGACGGATACATGCGAGTATCTCAGAAATACAATACGCCAGTGCCTAATAACTGGATACAAGTTGATGTTTGAGTGTCTATGTGCAAAATAAAATCAAAACAAATCTCGAAAAGCTCATAAATAATAGCCACACAAAAATGAACAACGCCAGCGACAACAACAAAAGTTTTTCAGTCGTTAGCGCAGCTCGCCATTTTGACTTGGCTAAAATTAGCTAATAACGATAAAAAATTGTAAACAGAAAACCAAAATAAACCAAAAAACTAACGAGCTTATGAAAAGCAAGGCAAATAAATCTTCATGGGGACTTTGATGGTCTTCAATGTATAGAAAATACTTCTGCAACAATCATAACTTTTGCACAATAAATACTTCCATTTAACTCTAATTCCGAGGTTGCATGTCATATAAGCATGATTTTCTCATCCAAAGCTTCAAAAACTTTTACTTATGTATTATCCCCATTTTTCAAGAAGGTTCCACAATCAAATTATACCCTTGCAGATGCCACTTCATTTGCTTACAACCTTTCCCCACCCAATTAGGGATCACAATTTCCTAGACCCGCAGCAAATGGTTTCATCGCATTTGATGCGAGTTGGTCACGGGAGAGTGAACGAAGCAGTAATTACGATTGGATTTCAAACTGCTTCAACGATTGCCGAGGGGATTTTATTTAATTTTTCATACGTGTACTTCCACATCTGTATATGTGGCTGCCGGAGAAACTGCGTTCTAAGAATCGAGCATCTTGCCCCGCTTTTTTGTGCCGCCTATACTGGAACGAACGTGCGACCTGTGATTAGCACCTCATCGCTAGAAGCCAAGCTCATACGGAGCTACTACCTGTCCAAAGAGAACTGGCCCGCAACCCCTTCATCGCCAATTCATCCCTCTGGAGATGCGCATGTGATGAAAGCATGCCCAAATAAATTAAGCCAATTTGGGCAGGAACAATAGAAGTTTTTTGTATGCCTAGCAGTCCGTAAATTGACAGAGATCTTCATTTGTGTGGTTCGTGTTTTACCTCTCGGTTCCTCTAAATCTGCCAATTAGCGACGCCAACAGGTGTGTGTGTGTATTTACAAATATTTATAATTAACACGAACATAAACGGATGTGGTTAGGGAATTTGGTAAGCCCTTACAGAGGATACCACCTATTTGGACCATTCATATCATACAATTTTATTTAGTATATAGATTCAATATCTGCTTAATGGTAAGTATATATAATAATGGTTATTATATTAACTAATTGTGGGAATCGTTGCTTTAAAAAGTATTCCTAAGGATACTTAAGCTCCAAATCTTAAATGAGGAATATTGACTGACATCCTTGCCCAGAAACTTTTGTTATAATGATACCTCTGATTGAAGGATATATTTAATTTCAATTTGTTTATTAGACTACATCCCACATCGGATATAGATTTCTATGCCTCATATATCATATTTGATTTACATCGTACTCCACTGCAATTATCACATTTTTCGAATGCGGGCCTATAAGTTTTCTAGTTCAGCAGCGAATGTCAATGACTCGTCATTGCTGTAAGCTTTTTGGATTGGAACTGCCGCTGGTCTGAGCGGAGCGTTTACCGCTCTCATTTGTCAACGCCGGCAAACAGCCGCCACGCAAGTACAACTAAGTACACACAAAAGTGCCGCCCTCAATGCCCACGGAGCGTTGCGCTTTTAACGCTTCTCAGGTATTAATTGCCGGCCAGATCGCGAAAATAAGTACGCTCGCATGGGGAAAAAATTAGCTACATTTGTAGTCGCACATATTTGGCTTAATGCGGCATTTAAAAATGTTTATTTAAGTTAGTTATGGCAGAGGAGGAAGCTATGCAGCTCGTGGGTGCTGGTTGCTTATAGTGATTTAGGAAAGTGATTTAAGAAAGTTTATGAAATGAGATTAAACATACTAGGTTTAAAAGTAAGAAAACTGGGTTGCTTAACTTAGAGGGATTGCGTGTTAAGTTGAAAATATTATGTGCGTTGGGCTTACCGGTAATTGTACAGATATTTTCAATTCAAACAATTTGTCATAGAACGTATGCCTAAGCTGCTTTGATCCTAAAGGCTTTTCCCCACATATTCGCAATATCATGTTCCTTCTGTTCCCAAGGACAAAGCACCCTCCATCCCAAAGGTGCCATGTTGCCCAAGGTTTTCGCACCCAAGTGCCAAATTCGAGAAGTCTCGTGGTCGCCAATGGATGGCCAGTGGCCACATAAAGGCCCAAAGTCAAAGCCCTGCTTGAAGAACCGCAGTGATGGGATACAATGAGTTTTGTACGTAGGTTCAACTCAAGCGTTGCTCGGGGACATCCAAGTTGATTTTTCGACGTTCTCAAACAATGGTGGCACTTTTTTTGCCTTGTTTTTCATTGCGCATCCACTTAGCAGTGGGTGATTTTCAAAATGAGATAACACCTCACATTTTGAGGATGGGTGTTTATATTTGGTTGAGCTTCAGGCGAGCAGCGTGACAAAGCTGAGAAGAAAACGATGGAAAATCGTTTGAAATGCAGGAGATTATGCTTGATGATGGGGATAAAAGTGAGGAAGGTTATTGTGGGGCGGCACAAATTAATTTGCACCTTTCGCCTCTGCCGCAGCGCCGCCGCCGTCGCCGTCAGCAGTCGGAGAAAGTTGCACATGCAAATCTACAAAAGAAAGAAAAACTGAGAGCGCTGTCGGCAATTAAAGGCATCTGTGTTGCACTGAGATGAAAATGAATCAAATTTGCAGTTTTAAAGGTTTTAATTGATTTATGAGCTTTCATTTCTTTAATCTTTGTAAGTTAAATTGTTTGTTACTAAATAAAATGCAATAAAATACACTACATTTTGTACGAAAATGTAAATTATTATATATGTAAATGTATATATATAACTAAGCGCTATTTAGAAACTTTACCTGATTGGAAAAGCGCAGCACCCAGTGCAAACTCTTCATATTTGATGAAACTCAATGTGCCAGAGGAAAGCTTTTCCGCCTTTTTCGAATCTCCCTTACCCGCCGGGCAAAGGCAATGTCATAATATCTGCGGATAGGCGCATTTTCCACGATGCGCTTGACTTATGTGCGCGCACACTGTATATATATGTATCTATATTTAGAGACGGTGTGCTTAGCGGGCACAACGATAACCGTATTTGTCAATTATTTGCACTTCGCATTCGAGTGAGCGCCGCTCGCCATCAAGAGGAAGCGGAAATAAGTGCAGTCTGCAGCGGTAAAGCGCATTTGGGTGTTTGCGTTTCGCACAGTTACTACAACTTTCCGAGCATGTAAAAGACAGTTGCTAAGTAAATACAAAGTTGGTGAATTCAAAATCCAATTTAAAATATGGGAGCGTTACGAGTCCAACACGGTGGCAACGCTGACAACAACGTGTACTCGCTATCTTTTATGGAGGGTGTCTTCGCTAGTATATCGATAGCAAGTACGCACTAGAAACGTGTCAATAAGTATCGATAGTATTCACACCGGAAAAGTATCATTTTTTTAAATATTTCTACATTTTCTAAAATTTTCCTAATTCATAATGGTTTGTTTAAATATATGAAAATTGTGATTAAAACCTGCCTTAAGCATGTTTGCAGGGAAAGCACAATTTGAAAGCCCGATATAGCAAAATAAAAATGAATCGCAATAATTTTTAATTGAGATTCTGAGAATCAATCTAGGATTTTGAACCTTTGAGCTTACACGAAACTCCTAGCTTTGTATGTTGCTATAGGAGATTTTCGTGTCAAATTGATTTAAGAAACCTATTTTTAGCTACTTTTAAAGTAAATTCGTGAAGGCGGTCTGGCAGCACTGCCTGCCGATAGATGCAATGTGGCCAGACTTTGTTCTGCATTGAGCAGTGTTTACTCGCTGCAGAAAAGTTATTGGCTTTGGTTTTTCATAATGGCATAAACATTATCCGGGAACGTACATGATACCGCAAACGCCGAGCTGGTGCACCGCTGCAACCGACGAGGACGTCCGCCCGCGCCGCCCAATCAATATTACCGCTCGGCGAGGGAAAGCGCAGCGTGGAAACCCAGCAACACGGCGCCGCCATTGAGAGAGCAGAAAAAGAAAAGCGTGTGCGCCCGCAAACAACAAGAAAGAACCAGCGAAAAGGGAGCGGAGTGAGAGGCAAACCGATTTGAGGTCGCCGGATGTGAAAATGTCGCAAGCAGCTGGAGGATCGACCGCCGGAATGGAGCAGCCAGCCACTGGCAAACAGTCGAAGCCACCGGAGGATCTCCAGGACAATGACACCAATAGTCTGGAACCCGGCGAGGTGGTGACCCCGCCCCATCATAACCCTGGCAGTCCAGCAGTCAAAAAGCATCTCTCCAAGGAGCTGATCATAAGCAAAACGCTGCGGAAGCTACCAGGTAGCATTCTGGAACAGGCCCGCAATGAGAACGGATCTGTCGGGACACCAAAGGCCCAAACCGAAGATGCGGACGATAGCGAAGGCCTCTATTCGGACTCGGACTCCTCAGGGGAGGACCTTAAAAACGTGGAGGATGTGCAGAAGGCCAGGAAAGAGAAACAGGAGGAGGCTGCAGCAGCTGCCCTTCCCCAAGCACCACCCACGCCGCTATTAGGCATTAATCCGCTAAGATTCCACATGAGAGCTCCTTGCTTTGACTTTCCCCGCATGGGCTTTATGCCACGAATGAACAGGGGCGGACCAAGGGGCATGCGGCCGCTTTTCTTTGGACGACCACCCACGCCGAATCGCATGGGAGCTCCCATGATGGGTGGACCCCCAACACAGGGACCTCCGCCGGGAGTGTACGCACAGCAAAATCTCCCAGGAACAGGTAATAGCAGCAATTCAGGTCGTTGCAAGCGACCCCAATCGGATGTGGTGTAAGTAAATTCCATTTTTATATCGAGAGTTGAGTTTATAATGTTTTATTTTTAGTTGGACAGCATTGCAGCCACCAGTGTCCTTTGTTTTCAATCTTGTTTCCGAGTGCTCCAATACAAAGCATGAGAGTTGCAGGACTAAAGCGGAACCTGGTGACCACAACTCCAAGGAAGCGAAACCCCCAAGCGAAACGATAAGTGAAATAGATCGATCGAGAGAGAAGTCCATGCACGGAAATGACGTAAGAAAAAAAACTAGTAATCGATTCCATGACAGAAACCAAAATCGAGGAAGAACTAGGGAGAGGTCAAAAGAAACACGAGGAAAGTCCACTGAAAAGTCCAAAAACAAGGATGAAAGCACAGCGAAAGGAAGAGAAAAGTCAAGAGATAGAGATTTTATTCGTCGGAAAAGTAGAGAAAGATCCCAAGATAAAAGGTATAACAGAGCAACAATTATGAATCGATCTACAGAAAAGGATGAAATTGGAGGTGAGCTTAGGAGTAAAGCAAGTGGAAAGTCCCAGGAAAGAGATCAATTCAGAGATAAAACCAAAGACCGATCTAGGGAGGGAGATCGGGCTAGGACGAAAACCCGTGAAATATCACAAGCCAGGGATCAAACGAGAGGAAAGGCAAAAGATGCGGAACACACCAGAGCGAAATCAAAGAAAAGGTCCAGATCCAGGGATAACCGACGAGAAAAATCGAAGGAAAAGCTAGGCGATAAGGAAAAGAACAGAGACTTATCCAAGGAAAAATCTAAGGAGCGCAGCGAAAAAAGAAATGAATCCAAGGACAAAAATAAGGATACGAATGAGCAAAACGTAAACAAAAGGCTTCGAGCGGGCTCCAAAGAGAAAGATAGAAACCATTCTAAGGAAAGAACTCAGAATAAGTCACCAGAAAACAAACCTGAAACAAAAAAATTAAATGCAATAGAACATTCTAAAGTAACGCCATCTGATCGTAAAAAAGACAACCTGTTGGGACAATTAGTAGAAAAAGGTGACGAACGTTCCAAGGATAAGCACACAAAGCGATCGAGAGAAAAATCTGTAACGAAATGTCCAAAGGAGACCCACAAGGACCAATTAAGGGACCGTTCGTGGGACTCGGCTAAGGAAAGATATCAAGGAAAATGTTGGGATCCGCTGAAAGAAAATGGATTGGATAGGTCCAAGCGATCAAGCACGCCGCATAATTCCCGTAGTGAAAGTGAAACAACAAGCGATCACAACTCAAGAACAATAAATCAAGCGCCTTCATCTTGGGAGAGTAGAGAAGGAACTCCTCCAATGACACCACCACAAGTTCAGATCTCTCAGACTCCAATTGGCAATAACACAAAGCCCAAGGATTTTGATATTTTTGCCGATTCACCTCCACGAGTAAACACTGCCATTTCAGCTCCAGCTGCAACTATTGAAAGAAGTACCACGCCGCCGTTTAAGTCGTCCATTCCTGTTGTTCCGATTGCTAAAGCCGACAAGCTGGATCCTCTGCTCAAGGCCAGTGAAATTCATAGTAGAATTGGCGCCCTGCTCGAAGATACCGATTTGCATTTGGATGCTTTACTGGCTACTAAAGAGCAGTTGTTCCGTCGCACCAATGAATACAAGGAGAGAAAAGTGGCTCCCAAAGAGATTAAAGCGGAATCCCTTCCGAATAACAGGCATAATAGATCTGCTAGTGTCAAAGCAGAGGTCGATCATCACAAAAGCCAACCGAGACATAAAAATCCTTTCAAGCGCGAATCAGTATTAAGCGGGAGGAAATCGTCCTCTCGCCCTTCAAGTAAGGAGAGGCGACTTCAAAGACCCGACAGTGATGTTGAGGATTGGGATAGAGATCTAGAACACGATAGAAATCAATTACATGGCAGTCATCCAACTGGATCCCAGCCAAGACGAAGTGATGAGTATAAAAAATTCAGCATTAAAAAGGAAAAAGATCTTACGCCCCCGCCTCAGCAAACGAACTTTACTCGAACCACTATAAAAATCGAACGCAATGCCACGCCTCCCCGACCCATTGAGCGCGATGTGCTGGTTAGAAACGGTGCAGTGGCGGCCAATGCTCCCCCACCGGCAAAAGAGCAAGAAAGTCCCGATACGGATGACTACATCGACAACTGGGAAAACGACGATTCAATGGCCAGTATGCCAAAGAACGCCCCTCCCGTTACACCTACTCCTGCTCCAAGTGCCAACGCATCTCTTAACGCTACACCTTTGCCACCCTTGCCAATAGCTTCGCAATTTAATGGCGATGATGACGATTCCAACGCCCTGTGGAATGCAAACAGCACACCTCCTCCGCGATCCAAAAATGCGAACCTGCCAACGAGCAACATCCATGAATTATATGACAAATTCATGAATAGTATTAAGATGTCCGACGAGCATGTGGAGTCGGAAACGCTGGACACCTCAAAAAATAGCTCCTTGAGCAATTCCACAGCCGAAGAAAGTTCCTCGGGTAGCGAGACTTCCTCAACAAGTAGCAGCAGTAGCGAAACCGAGGAGGACTCCAGTTCAGAGGACGACGAAGCCAATGAAAACTCTTCAAATGATGAATCGGTCATACCATCTGCTAATTGCAACACAAATCAAGATGACAGCACTGGTAAAGAGCAGCTGCAAAAGAAAAACAACGTTAGCAAGGACCTTCGCAAACTTAAGAGCCTTGAGGACAATCTGGCCAGGATTCAGATGATGCGTGAAAACTATGATGCGGGGGATGAGATCTCGGAAGAACTGCTAAAAATGGAATCCTTATTTTTAATGCAACGCAACGCGATCATGGATAAATATCGCAAACAGGAACTTAAAAGCAATTCCAGTGAGGAGCAGCTGGCAGTAGATGAACAAGAAACTGTCCAGGCACAAGAGGTGGTTAAGGAGACAATGTTTCCTGTGAACAACATATTCAGTGCCAATCGGGAAGCCATCAAGTTGACCATCTCGCCATTGAAACTGACACGGAAATCTGTGCTTTTCGACAAGGATGAACCAGACCTACCAGAACCATCCAAGGCGGAGCTGCCTAAGCCACCGCTACAAAAGCCACCGAAGGAGATTGCTATTGTGAAACCGACCATTGTTGAATCCCGATCTAAGCCTAAGCTAAGGAGTCCACCACCACCAGCCGGAAGTCGTCGCAGATCCCGGTCCCGTTCCATTTCTAGAAATAGGGCCCGTCGTCGCGGCTCGAGGGCCAAGTCTCGTACTCCCAGCCCCAGACGTCGGCGTCCTCCATCGCCCAGAAGAGCTTCCCGATACACTAAGCGAATCGGAGGGGTTACAGTCGGAGGAATTAAGATAGGAAGAAGTCATAGTAGAAGCTTGACAAGAAGTCGAACACGCAGTAGGAGTCCGAATAGAAGAAGACGTCCGCCAACAACTGGGCATAGAAAACGCAGTTCATTATCCCCTATTCCACCAAAATTGGCTGGACCCCGGTCACCTCCTCCTTCTCGTCGTCGTCACTCACTAAGCCGAGATCGAGAACGTGATCGCTTGTCTCGCTCCCGTTCCCCCTTGCCCTTTAAACCACCTTCGCCGCCGATGAGACGCAGTTGGTCTAAAACGCGATCACCAACCAGGAGGAGATCGTTCTCCAGGTCGAGATCACGGTCGATATCCCCAAGATCTCGATCATCCGCAGAAGGAGCCTTCGCAAATTATTTTGAGGAGAATCAGGGCATGGAAGCGGCTGCCTACTACTACAATATGTCATTAATGCAGCAGGAAAATCAGGATACGATGGGTGAGGGCTATGACGCCTACGCCGCCTATATGGACTCCGCATACAACATGGAACAAGCATATGCCCAGTACTCTGAAGATTATTCGAATACGTATGGGGAGTATATGGGCGAAGTAGCTTCCTCACCTCAGCCACCTGGATCGGTTCTGAGGGAACTGCCTATGGCGCCGATGATGCCCATAGAATCCCTTGTTCCTATTGCCCCAGTGGAGACAATTCCATCAATGGTGTCCTCGGCGTCAGTGATGCCGGTGGCCGTACAAAAAGGAAACGTCTTGGAAATAGTACCTTCCGGTGAGGATATAATAGTAGCGGAGAAGAGCACAGTGGCAGCTGCGATAGATGAACCAATGGAGGACATTAGGTAAGACAGAGTTCTCAATATATTTATATAAAAACTCTTATATATTTTGTTTTTCAGTAAACCAAAGCGAAAAGGCGTCAATTTCGTGGATAACGTGCTGCCCACATACGAGAGCGAGAACGAAGACCGCGCTGTTGTTGGAATGGCGGTGGAACGTGCCCTGCGGAAATATCAAGAGCGTCGCTCCCAAGCCGCCGCAAAGCTGCAACTGATTCGCGATGAGCTACTTGTGTTACCTCCACCACCACCGCCACTGACAACCAAGCCAGCCAATCTAGAAAAGCCTGTTTTGGTGCAGAAGAAACCGAAGTTCCGGTACTTTCATTTTGATCCTTTCAAAGGCGCAATAGTGAAGACGCACACACGAATGCTACGTTCACCCAACCGCCCTCCATTCGATCCCAAGCATTTTGCCATGCTAATGAAGACCGGTCGCCTGCCTCAGATTCCTCCAGGATTCCTGCGACATCGCCCGCCAATTTTACCAGCGCATGTCGATGCTGTCACGAAAGGGGCAATGCTTAAGGAATTCTTCAGCAAACATCCTCCACCGCCGCTATCGATGCCCATGCCTCTACCCGATGGGATGCCCTATTACCTGAGTGGTCCACCGCCTATGCCAAGTGGAGCTGTCGTTTCTCCTGTGCCTGTTAATGTGCTACCACAACCCATACCCGTGCTGGATGGAAGTGGTTATCAGGGCTATACTCAGCCGGCTACAATGGTACCATCACCAGTTCCAGTTCCTGTTCCAGTGCCGCTGCCTGTGCCCTTGCCTGTTTCTACTAACCCTACGCCACCACCCGCGATGAAAACTCCTTACTTCACACCACCACCCCTGCCCGAGCTGCCGACTCTACCCGAACTGCCGTCTCAATTCACTGTGAATTCCGTGCCCACTATAACGGAGATAATGCCAGTGGATATACTACAGAAGTTGGGACCGCTGCCCAAGACCTTGGACGTTGATGATGGAGGCGGAACTGCCAGTCCGGAGGAGATTAGCGACGATCTCAAGGAGGTTGTAGCAGAGCCAGCCGAACAGCCTGTGGTGGACGTTAAGCCGCAGCTCCTTGTGGAGACCCAGTAGTAGATCCGTATATTGCTAGTTTGATTTTTTTTTAGATAATTATCTTTAATTATAAACATAAGGATGCCGTATCCGTACATTTAGATTTATTGCGTAAATATTTTGTTTTTAAAATATTTTTTAATTGACCATTTGTAAACAAGTTGCATTTATTCATAGAGGTCGTTTTAGGTTTATTCAGCTTTAAGTTTCTATGTCATTTATAACTTGTCCAACTTGGACCACGTTTATTGATTTCTAAAAGAAAATAAAAAATGTAAATAGTTCGCTTAAGAATTATACTTGAATTAACATTCGGCGTACAGTTTAAACATAATTGAGTCATTTATTATAACGAAGTTCTTAACGAATTAATCTAAAATTAAGATCCTCAAGAATCGAATGTATGTGAAATTTTTATAGTGTGGTGAGCAACTATAAGAATTTGCGTGTATGGTATCGTACAAAATATAGACATGAAATACAAATTTTGCATTTGCGTTAGTGGAATAATTGAAAATATACTCAGCAGTAAAATAGTTTTACTATTTGATTGAGCTTATTCGTTATGTTTGATAAGAAATAATGCAGACATCTTATTCTGGAGCCATTATATATATTGAGTTATTTCTGGTTTATACTTTAGTTGCTATCGCTTAATGGGATTTGCCCACTAATCAAATGTTTTGGCAATTATAATTTGCTATAGTAGTCCGTTCTATTTCCTGGGTGTCAAGACCAACGGAAAGCAATCGGCAGGCAGTGCCAAACTCTCAGGACTGATCTTAATCGTGGAAACATCATGACTGCTGATATCATATCTCTGCATGACGTTGACCAGGACCAGAAAACCAAAGCCCCTCACTAAATTCTGGCCAATGCAAGTCCGCTTTCCGATGCTGAAGGGTAGAAAATGCGGAATATTCCGCTTTAGTTGAAGTTTTTCATTATCACTTTCGATGCCGGAATCACAACTTTTTAAACTTTTGGGGTTTTGTTCCTTTGGTGTTTCCAAAAATCGTAATGGATTAAATTCGGTAGGATTTGCCCAGTACTTCTCGCTGGAGTTGAGCACATAATTGTTGATGAACACAATGGTGCCCTTGGTCACCCCGTAGCCAGAGATCACTGTATCCTCAGTGGCCACATGTGGAACAATAGGGGAGGATGAATATCGCAGCACCTCAAAAATAGTCGCCATCGTGTACGGCATAGCACTCATGTCCAGTAAGTTAATTGGCCTCTTTTCCTCTGATGTAATTGCGTCTATTTCCTCCTGGATTCTCCTTCCAATATCCAGATTCTTGGCTATATAGGCCAGCACCAGCATCACGAGATTTCCAACCGCGGAGTGTCCGCCAATGAAATCCTCCAGCATAAAGATGATCGTGTTCCGGGAGACATCTTTATCTTCAAGCAGGCTCTTAAGTAGGGCATCCGTGAAGTCCCGATCTGGCTCATCCAAATCGACGTTCAGCTCCCGATGCCGGATAATCCTGTCCATTATGAAGCGCCTGATGGTCGTGGACCAGTTGATGATCTTGTTCAGGTGTCGCTGGTAGAAGGGATATAGCCAGGGTAGAAAATCTAGCGGGTGTCCCTGATTGATCTCCCAGAATATCTCATCAAAGTACTGAACAATCTGTTGGAAGTCCATATCATCGTAGTCGAACCTCAGGGAACACATGTACTGACTAAACATATTTCCGCAGGCCTTGAGAATCAGTGGCTTTATGTTGATGGGCTCTCCGGGCACCAGTTGGTTTCTCAGCTCCCGATTCCAGTGCTCCATTTCCTCGCAGCCAATTTGGGACATTTTCATGTAGTAGGAGGAGGATTCCCTGGGCGAGCAGTGGCGCCTGGCGAGATTCCTTCTCTTCTGCTGCAGCTGTGACCAATCGCAGAGTGCCAGTGAATTGCTTCGCTCTCCTCCAAACAATTTATGATACCGTATGAAGTCCGGTCGCCCGCTCATCAGCTTGCCATTCTGGTTCAGCACCTCGCGGATCAGCTCCAAGTTGTTCACCACCAAGCAGCGGGTGTGGCCAAAAGTCATGGAGTAGATGTCTCCGTATTGTTGGGACAGCGCCGTAAGTCCCGCAAAGGGACTGTCTCTATAGCGATCCAGCAGATGCAGATTCCCAATAATGGGCCATGGTCGCGGTCCAGGAGCCTGATTATACTTTTGATAAGCTATGTGATTGATTTCAGTGGATTTCTTTGTTTTAACGGGCTGAATAACGCGACGTTTGACTCCATATAGAATGCATATGTAGGACGTGGCCACAACACTCAGTAAAATCGCCAAGATAGTGCAAATCAAAACAGCCAGCATTTTTGCTGACCTCTTGCAAGTAGGAAGCACGAAACACAACTAACGCTGGCCAAGCCAGTCAAGCAACCAGGTAAAGTAGACAGGGCAAGACTTTCCCAGATCCTTCGGGAAAACTGCTCTACCTTCTGTGGGTTGAGACATTACCTGCCCATTATCTTGCTTGCTACCTGTTTGTTTTGGCTTTAATCATTTGTTTTTCCCACTCAAAGGAGGACATGAATAATCAGGATGCTAATGACTCAATCCAAAATGTCCGTTGGTAAGATTGGAATGTATTTTAATTTACACATTTATTTTAGCAACTTGGTTCCTTCTTTTTAAGAGCTCAGGTTAACGCAATTCAACGGACTGAAAGTCCCAAGTAACTGAAACATTCACTGGCCAAATTGCTGATACAGCGATTTGCCGGATTTATTTATTTGCTTAAGCTCAAAAATTGTATACAGTTTAAGTTGCCGCCTTCGCGTGGCCCTCTTAATATCCGTCAGCAAGAAAGACCCCACTGCCCCTGGGATCCCCACCCCTCCTCTAAATACATTTTAGTGGAAAATTAAGCGAAATATATTTGTAACATATATGTATTTATATAACTGACCAGGAAAGGCATAACATTTTGTATTTCCCCTTATTAATTTATTGAGTATTCCTTATGAGTAAGCGACTGCAGTGGGCACTTTATTGCTCATTAATCTTGTCCTTGGCAAAGGGTCCAATGTTGGCGGCATAAGCCATCATGGCTGGGATGGAGCTCTGCTCGTAATTGCCGGTGAAAAGGTGCTCGAAGGGACCGGAGGCAAAGACACCCACATCCTCGGCGCCGTGGGTTTCACTGCTCAGTGGCACCGTGGCCTGGAATGCAAAGTCCGCATTATTTGTGTCCGCATGGGAAAGATCGATGCGTCCGTCCTTGGAACTGTAGGTATCAACGAATCCCGGACCATTAGCATAGGACAAGATGGTAAAGGGCAGCTCATCATCGGCCAGATTGGGAGCTAACGAAAGGATGTTCTGTCGGCGGTACTAAATTCAAAATAGAAATACATAATTAATAGTCATTTTGGCTTCTTTCAAATATAAGCTAGTTTCTTACCGGATAGCCGTTAATGGACATGGTGTGCGAGTGATCCGAAGTCACCACAATCAGCGTGTCCTCCTCGTCGGTCATCTTCCTAGCCAACTCTATGGCTGCCGCGAATTCTTCGGTATCCTCCAGAGCCTTCTTCGCCTTGGTGGCATGATGGGCCATGTCGATGCGTCCACTCTCGACGAACAGGAAGTAACCCTCCTCGTTCTTGCTGAGCATTTTGATGGCGGCTTCGGTCATGTCGGAAAGGGATGGCTCGGCATCTTCATAATGGGTGCGCCGACGATCGCCATGGTAGGGCAGGTGGGAAGTGTCGAAGAGGCCGAGAAGATAGTCCGTCTTGCTGAGATCCGTTTCCTTCAGGCCCTTCAGCGACCAGACGTACTTGCCCTCCGCTCCCTGCTGTTTCTTGATCTCCTGCCAATCGTTGATCAGATCGCGACCATCGGTTCGCAGGCCCGAAACGCCAGTCTCGTCGTGCTGGGACTGATCCCGGAAATAGGATCGACCGCCGCCCATGATGACGCGCAGTTCCTGACCCACTGGCCATTCCACCAGCTGTCGGGCAATATCCGTGTTGATGTCCGAACTGCATTTGGAGCTGGTGATCTCACCATCGTGCTCCCAATTCCGCTCGGCGACGTGGGCATAAACACCGGCTGGAGAAGCGTGTGTCACCCGGGCGGTGGTCACCACACCGGCCCACTTGCCGGCCTCCTGGGCCCACTGGCCAATGCTCTGGACATGGGTACTCGAGTTGGTCACGCAGTCGCCCCTCTGCACCTGGGCATTGACGCCAATGGTGCCATAGTTGGCCTTGACTCCGGTCAAATAGGCCGTCGCCGTGTTGGCCGAGTCCGGAGTGCGCTCGTTGACGGCATAGGTCTTGGACAGACCCAAGTAGGGGAACTTCTCGAAGAAGACCTGTTTGTTGCTATCGCCCATGAAAGCACGTGTGGCTGCGATCGTGTGCACGGACATGCCATCGCCCAAAAATAGGATCACGTTCTTGGCGCGATTCTCGTTGAGTTTCTTATGGCTGGCCAGCTTATCGGCCAGTATGGATTGGGCCTTATCGTGCCAGAATCGTGTGTCCAGCTCCTCGTCGAGGGCCTCGAAGTCGCGTGATGACTGCAGACGGGGATGTTGGGCTGTAAAGTCCGGACTTTGGGTTAGCAACTAATCGGCGGGGAAAATGGGTCTAATAAAACACACATTTGAAGTGGTAAACAAGTTTTCAGCCTATCTGGAGCAGATCTATAAATCAGTTTTAATTATAGCTGTTTATGGTGTTGCGGCTACCACCCTATCGCTTGATTGCAGCTTAATAAAACGTGTTAAAAACGTTTCAGCTGATTATCGTGCTGTCACCATTACGCATTCGATTTGAGTACTTAAGCTTATTCTACATATCATGTAGTGAACAATTCTACAATTCTTTTCTAACAAAGCCTCTAATTCTTTAAAATTGATCGATTCTTCATAATTATTATTCTTCATTATAATTATAAGACCGTTGAGTGCTTAATAATGATCCTATTAACTGAGTTCAGAAACTTAATCTTTCTTGTTAAACATATGTACATAAATCTATTAATAGGCATGGCACCCTAACTTAAATTTACCTTCACGTGATCAACAGAGTCATAAACTATTATGTAGCCACTTGATGATTGAATGCTTCCTAAAATAGGTCTAGATTAGCCAAGTCGAATAGGCCAACAAGATCTGTGATAAGACGAGAGAGCCTGCCCATTGGCTGTAGATAAGCTGAGCTCTTGGCCAATCGGATTCGTTCGGCAGTTTAGCTCGTAATGCCGCTCGGCTCCACTCACCTTGTTCTTGGTCATCGGCTAGATCACTCCGAACCTGGATGACCAGGAGAGCGATGAAGCACACAATCAGGCAACTCTTTACCATCTTGGGAGGAGGGGCGGTGACTTGAAACTGAGAAATGCTCCGTTCGGGAGTGACCGCGAGACTGGCCAAAACTGACGAAATGGCCCGATTATATAGCCTACGATTTTCAAAGCGCTCTTCCTGTAATATACCTACGCGTTATGGGTGATTGTTTTTGTGATTTGAGCAATCTAAAGTGGCGATCGATTAATTATCTCGAGTGCCTAAAAACGTGAGTATCACGGTCTGGCTAAGAAGGGGTCGTAAATTACCCGATCCCCACCAAACTGCCCCATCGACTCCCTCACACGAGCTGCACCTGATGGTATATTAATGGGTGGTATGGAACTACGGAGTACAGTATTCACTTGGCTGGCACGGTGAAAGCATCTCTCGAAAATGCTGAGTCTTAAGTTCTGCATTGGCCTCGGCCTGCTGACCATCGTTTGGAGTGCTGCGGTTCCTGGAAAGGCGCCCGTGGACGAGGAGCGAATGCATCCACATCTGCCCACCAGTCCCAGGCTGCGTGCGATTTCCGGCGAGGAAACCCAGGAGTTCTGGCACTCGGCCAGCAAGAAACTCATCCGCGAGAAGTTGGAGTTCGTGAGAAATACCAAGAAGGCCAAGAACATTATTTTGTTCTTGGGCGATGGCATGGGACTGGCTACTCTGGCCGCTGCCAGGAGTTACATTGGTGGCGAGGAGCTGAAGCTCTCCTTCGAGGAATTCCCCTTCACGGGTCTATCGAAAACCTATTCGGTGGACAAAATAGTCCCCGACAGCGCCTGTACCTCGACCTCATACCTGTGCGGAGTGAAGGCGAACTACGGAACCATCGGCGTTAATGCGCATGTGAAACGAGGTGACTGTGCGGCGATGGCCAACGAATCGAACCATGTCTTCTCTCTGGGAAAATGGGCCATGGATGCGGGCAAAGCTGCTGGCCTGGTGACCACCACCCGAGTGACCCACGCCTCGCCGTCCGGAGTCTATGCCCATGTCGCCGATCGCGAATGGGAGAACAACGCTGTTCTGGAGGAGGCCTGTGGTGAGCTGTCGGAAGGTCTGCAGGACATAGCTGTCCAGTTGATCCACGGAGAGGTGGGCAGTAAACTCAAGGTCATGCTGGGTGGAGGCAAGCGAAGCTTTTACAGTCCGGAACACTACGACAAGGGACGGCGCACGGATGGACGTAATCTCGTCGAGGAGTTCGAGGCCTTGGACGCGGGCAACACCTTTGTGAAAACGCAGAAGAAGCTGCTCAATGTGAATGCCACTGAAACCGGACGATTGTTGGGTTTGTTCAGCAAGAGCCATATGCACTATCACCTGGAGCAGCTGGACGATCCGGATAACAATGAGCCCACCCTGGAGGAGATGACACAGAAGGCCATTGAAGTTCTGGAAACCGAAGAGCAGGGCTACTTCCTTTTCGTGGAAGGAGGTAAGATTGACATTAGCCACCACGATACAATGGCACGCATTGCCTTGGATGAGACCGCTGAGCTCTCGAAGGCGGTCAAGAAGGCTAGGGAGATGACCAATCCGGAGGAGACCCTCATTGTGGTGACCTCGGATCACTCGCACACCTTCAGTATCTCCGGCTATCAGCCTCGAGGCAGCGACATCTTTGGAGCTGCCAAGGCGAAGGGCTCGGATGGCAAACCCTATCTGGCCCTGAGCTACGCCAATGGCAAGAGTTTCCAGGACTTCTACAACACGGAGACCCACGAGCGTGAGGATCCCACCAGTCTGCCCACAATCGGAGACTTTGATCAGCTCTTCCCCGCGATGGTGCCCCTGGAGTCGGAAACCCATGGTGGCGAGGATGTGGGTGTCTTTGCCTCGGGACCCTGGGCACATCTCTTCACCGGCGTCTACGAGCAGAACACCATTCCCCACATGATGGCATTTGCTGCCTGCGTGGGCGATGGACAAACCGCCTGCGATTAGGAAACGCCATCAGGAGGAGTTGATTGACAGACAGAAGGACTCTTAATTAGCACATCCACTAGACGATTCTCACGTACGCTTTATCGTTTTAAATGAATACTCAACAATTGACAGGTGCTGGAACACGCGGCTCTCGAGGAATTAATTTCGATCAGGGATTACCAAAACCAATACTTCAATATACAATTTCCTATCAATGTTAAAAACCAAATGTACTTATAGTGTCTGATTATAGGCAGACAATGAAAGCCCGATTAAAGCTGATTATATTAATAAGAACAATTTATATTTTCGACTTTTTATAACTCAGAGTGGTGTGATTCAAAAATGGGAAATGAATTTGCTTTAAGACTTTTATCTATCAACATACCATTCGAAGATGTTGATAGTACGGCGGACCAAAAAAAAATATACTGGACTTTGCTATCATGGGGCATTTCTTTAAACAAAAAACAAACAAACTTTCCACAAAATATGTACTTCCGATTAAATACCAACGTTAATGTGTGATAAAGGTTAAATCTTTTATGCGATTGCATATACTACATGACGCCAAAGAATGGACTTCAACAAAATAACTAAACTTTTCTTGCGATTGTATATACTAAATGACGCAAAGGAATGGACTTCAACAAAATAACGAACAACATGCTGTTAAGTCACGAAACAAAATGCGATTCAACTACAAAGATGAATCCTTTCAAACAAATCTTTTTCAAAGTATGCAGCGCTGATCTCAAATCGTTCAAGATGAATACGATCGTTCAAAGGCCGAAAATCCAATTTGTTTTATCTTCGCAAATCACGAGTTAAAAGTAATCTGCTAATATCACTTCACTTTTCTTTTTTAAAAAGTGAATCCAATGACGTTAAACGATTGGACGCCACAATTGTTTACCCACCGATTCCAAGGAATTTTATTTTTATCAACGACAAGTTAAATCTATTTGAAGTCTATCACAAAATGATAGACTGACATAGTCTGACTGCAACTAAATTCAATTTGGTTGTAGAAAATTCAATATGATTTTAATCAACTTTCATTCTCATTATCGTAATTGCTTTCCAAAACGGTTAGACTGGCTTCAAAACTAATATGCTAATAAAATGTTAATCGGATTCGCGATTTTATGACAATGAACTTGTCTGGTGAATCTCGTGTAGTTAAGGTAAATATTTAACGCAAATTCATTGTTGACAATTATCATGCGTGATTCCATTGGGGAATACCCTCGAGTAGGTGTTTCTAATTTTATCCGCACATACCAAGAATTGATATCGTAAATTGTTGGCGAAGCTTCAGCGAATGACACTTGAGAACCAGCTCTACATAACAGGTCAGTGAAGAAAGAGCTCTACAAAAGAGAAATATAACCCATTTAAAACATGTTCCTCATCAATTGATATTTATCTTCTTTTTAATCATTATCAGTACCGTTTTTATTAAATTATTCAACTAACTTTAAGCTTAAGTATTCGCTTCAAATGATGACTGCATATTGATTTGAGCTGCGCGGTTGGGTGAGCGTTGCATACTTCTCCTTCAGTTCGACCAGGGCCCTCTGGAAGTTCTCCACGCTGCTCTCGAGCTGGTTGGGATTAATCTGCTGGACGGACTGGCCCTTGACTAACCCAGCGGTGGGTCGCTCTCCCAGGAGGAGAATCCTTCGCCAATCGCTGGCATCGGAGCTACCGCGCAGGAAGTCGTTGCGATTGCCCACCGCGAACACAGTTTCCTCCACATTCTCGGGCAAGAGTGTTGGCTGCTGGACGCCCAGTTCGCTGGGTGTGGGCTGAGTGGGTGGCACTTGAACGGCTGGAGGTGTGATTCCCGACAGAGATGTCGATGTGGGCTGAGGTGGTGGAATGGGAGCACCGGCAGCTTGGTTCACCGGCGTATCGAATAGTTCACTGGGCAGATTCTGCGGTCGATCGATCTGCAGCACCTGACCATCTGGTGAAATGTGGTAGAACTGAGCTCGACCAGCTGCGAACGTTCCCGCAGCTCCCGGAATCACAATGATGTTGCCCACGGCGCTGGTCTGTGAAGAGGCTCCACCAAATGCGCCACCAGCTGGGGTGGAAATGAAAGGCGGCACAGGAACTCCAGGCGGCGGAAAGGCTCTCAATGGTGGACCAGCCGGGCATGGGAAACAATATCCAGGAGGACCCGGCGGTCCTGGTAAGCCTCTGGGTCCCTGAATGAATGGCAGATTCGGGGGGTAAGGACCTGAGGGTGGATAACCCCAGTAGCCTGATCCACCGCCATGATGCCCGATCTGATTTTGATTGCCAGGAGGTCCGGGCGGTCCTGGAGGTCCTCGCTCGCCCTGTGGACCAGGATCACACGAGCATTTCACCAACGAAGCCTGGGCGGTAGAACACAGACCTGAAGGAAAATATTGTATTCCAATATGGTAGGAAGATGTATAAATATTTTAGAAACTTACCCAAAACCAGGAAAGCCAACAGTCCCAGAAAACTCATGATGTACTTCGGATATCTCTTTAGATCGGACTGAGCTGAGCCAAGAATGCGACTTCTGCTTTTATAAGCTGAAGAACTGGAGACCAACATTTTAATGTGCATAGAAAATATACAAAATAATCTTTAGATCGAACAGAAAACACATTTCCCGCACCTCCATAACTGTTCTTGGCCCAACATTAAAAGGGAAAAACTGTGATCACCAAGTCGGTGCAGTTACATTTATGATAATTTATACAACAAGATACACGAACATCATTAGGAGCGAGACCAGCCTATAAACTGGGTCAGCAGGGTTCTCGATTCTTGGCCTGCAATCAGCGGGACCAGTTCAAAAATACATCAACTGTCTATCAGGCTATAAACAGCCATCAGATTGTACAGTTTATGTGACCAAATGTGGGCGATACCCATCAAAATGACACCCAGACTTTTGAATCGCTCTCATACTGATCGCCTTTTCATCGAATCGGAAACTGTGGAGCGAATATCCCAAGCGCCCTTACAGTTTCCATTGCCCAGAATTAGCATAAATTACGAAATCAATATGTTTCCAATCTGCTTCCACTCGTCGATGGCTGGAAATGAAAAGGCCCTGCGACGTTTCCGACTTATCTAAGAATTCCATTGACGAGCCAAAGCCCCCGAAAACACGCGTCATTAGCGGGACTCGTCCACTCCGTAGGTGTCCACTAGAAGTCTGATGACATTGGGCCTCTTGAAAGTCCAGATAAGCAGAGGAGTAAATCCGGATGAAGGGTGGCTTGTGGCACCTGTTGAAACCTTTCAATACACTTCAAAATGGTTTTTTTTTTTTACCAAAAATTGCTTATCTTGAAGGTGTGTCAGTCCATAGCAAAACTAACTTAACTAACGTAACTTTAAACTAAAATCTACGTAATACAGATAACCAAATAAATACTGATTATAAACTTGAAATTTGGTACTACTTAACACGAATTAAATAAATGGTTTTTGGAACCTTACCAAACCCTTTCAGTGCATAGCACATGGTGTAAACACTGCAGTGATTAGTCGTATACGCAATGTAAACATAATAGACTTGTTCAAGTACTTGAGCCAAATCAAACATCATCGGCTAACGACAAGAATCCAAAAGGCTTTATCAATGCTGTTGTCATGGAATAATCCCAAAGTACTCCATCCATCCTGTTGCTCCCAAACAAAAAGCAAAAGAATACAAATGTGAGAATTGGCCCCCTAATAAATGGGCAGATAAGCGCGTTGAAGTTGTTTGCCTCCCAGTAATTCCCAGTAATTGGAAAACAATTTGAGGGTCAATGTTACCGAGTGAATCAAGAACAGTAAAAGTGAAACGATCTCCCTGATAATCGCCAAGATGAAGGGGCATATAGTGCAATAAACATTTGGTTTGGTTTTATATATTGAATTTATTATTAGATTATCGACTATTGCTAATCAGCACATTTCTTGCATCGTACATAACTTAATTGGCGCAAACAAGTTCAAGTCACATTTTGTTGCAGTTGCATAGATTGATAAGTTTTCTAGGCAAACAATTCAAATAAAATACTCGATGTACACCGTATGCAACGTAGCATACGTCATAGAAAAGCACATATATGACATAAAAGTTATCTTCGGAAATATATCAAATATTCTGTGTAAGCAAGCTTTGTTAGTAATTTAAGTAAGCGCAAAACAAAATGGAACAAAAGAGATTCCACAAAAAAAAACAAGAGCATGTGATTAATAATTGACTCTTAAATCTAGCAAACGTAAATGCAACAAAAAGAGCTTTTAATTCACACTATTCACTGTTTTCGTAAATTTTCTCATTTCTCATTTCAAACGCCTAGACTTATAGTTCCGAAGGAACTCTTTTAGGTAATATATGTAGTTTGCGTATACATCGTTAAACTGAATCTGTAATCTTTGGTGCGAATATATTGGACTGGCATTCATTTTCACACCAACATGAGAAGTGGGAAACCTAAAGAGACGAAAAAAAGGAGAGCCAACTGGAGCAAAAGTTGTGAGACACAACTAAAACTCTACTCAATAAATACAAGTGTAAATCGATTAGGATGATATACAGATCTGGGGGCGGGTTGCAGTCGCAGGGCTCTTAGTCTATTTTCACATTGGAATAGATTTTGCGCACGAAGAGATTCGTGCCCACATAGCCGACGGTGCCGCAGATGATACCCAAGGCGCCGCTGAAGAGTGCCATGTAGCCAAAGTAGAAGGCCGTTTGGAACAGACCGAACATTCTGTAAAGTAAAGTGGATATGAATGAAATATAAATATATGGAAAATACATTAGGAAAAGCCGTCTTACTTGGTTTTAAAGAAGAAGTAGTAGAAGGAATAGGCGTACACGTAAATGGACGTGGAGCCCGCAGCCATGAAGCTCGTCCACTGCCATCGGTAGTCCTCAGCATTTAGCAGGAAGTAGGTGCACACAATGGTGACGCACACCGTGACCACAGTCAGGATGCTGAACACCAGCAACATGAAGCCGTAGACGTAGTAGATCTTGTACGCCCAGAACGAGGTGAAGATGAAGTACATCTCAATGAAGATGGATCCAAAGGGCAGTACGCCGCCGAGAAGCACAATAATCAGCGGCTCCATGTACCACTTCTTTTCGGGAATGGGTCGTGGCACAGCGTTGACGCGGCATGGAAAGTCTGGCTGGCCGTCCAAATTGCGACCCACCACAGTGCCCACCAGAGTCAAGGGCAGGATGACAAATAGGCAGATGCAGGTGACCGCCACCATGGTTCCGAAGGGGATGGCTCTCGAGGCGTGGTATCCAATGGCAATGAAGTTGATCAGGAAAGCCGTGCCGCACACAGCTACTGGAACTGTAAAGGCGGACACCAGCATCTGCCGGATCCACAGTCGTCCACCAAGTCGCGCATAAAGCGATCCGCCAAAGTATCCATTGATTGGGGATGTGGCGGCGTACACGAATATAGCCGTGGACAGCATGGAGCCGCGTTCCGTGTACAATTCACCAACTATGGCGAACATGATCACACAGAAAACCACCGAAATCAGTTGGTATCCAGCGCCCACCAAGGCCGAGAAGAGCAGCGTGTTGGGCGGCGAACGGAAGACATCGCCATGCACCTGCTTCCATCCGTATTCATCACCAAGATCGCGCTCCATGTCGTCGACCTCCTCGTCCTTACTGTACCGGGCGTAATCCTTGCGCAGAGTTCGCATCAGAATCATGGACACCAGACCCACCAGGAAGATGACCATCATGAAGCTGTTGAAGATGCTGAACCAGTGGATCTAAAAAAGATTACGGAGGGAATGATGTCATCAAGCTTTTTCATAATGATTAAAACTGAGATATGGAAAGCAATGGTTGTATATAATTTCCGATTGCTCTCTGACCTCTTCCTCTTGGTATTCATGTAAAATATGATTAATTTAAACGTTTTGGAGTAAAACAAGTTCTATCCTAGCTCTTTTGGCTATACACACCCTGTGCTGGAAGAAGTTGGGATCCAGATACTTGTCGAATCGGTTCTTGAACTCCACCTTGCTGGGCTTCCAGTTGACCTCGTAGGAGAAGTTGATGTGGGAGCCCGGCTTGAGTTCCTCGCGACCCTCGGTGTGCAGGGTGATGTCCACGATTTGCTGGCCATTGTAGCCAATGGCGAACTTCTTGTGCGTGAAGATATAGTACTTGCCATCGCGCTCGTCGCGCTCACCGACTTTCCCCCAAATGGGCAGGCCATCAATGTACATCTGGTACCAGTACTCGTTCTTCACCGCATAGGTGAAGGCCTTGGCGCTCTCCTCCTGCAAGGTGACCATGCAGATGACCGATTTGGGGGCATCGTTCTTGAACTCCATCTCGTAGCCACTGAACTCCAGCTCGACACCTTGGAGCGCCTCGCTCAGCGTCTCGTGGTAGTGGGAAATCGACGACTTTTGGCCACTGCAGAAGGGTAGGGAGAAGTACGCGTAGGTCTCCTGCCGATTGTGGTATGGGCCGACCGTGTTCATCCAAAGCACCACCTCCTCGCGGTCATTGTACTGGGCGGCAAAGCGGATGATGTGGTCAGTGTTCGAGGGATGTGGCATCCAGACTCACCTTGTGGTTGTGCTCATCCGCCTGGGAGAGCGACACGTAGCAGCTGGCGATCAGCAGACATAAACAAATTGCACGGAACGGCACAGTGGTTTTCGTGGCGCTGCTGCCCATCGTGGCTAGTCCAGGTGGTGACCTCGATTGCGCGTCTTCCGGGTGACCTCGCTCTGCCGGCCTGACTCGATTGCCCTCGCTAAGATTGCGCTTTCAAACAGTTTTTGTGGCAAACACACAGATTTGCCGACAGCAGAAATAATTCCCTTCTCGTCTTTTAGGGTTGTATCTCGAAAACGTATGAATGTGAATGCCAACGAAAACGTGACTGGGAACGTATCGTGCGGAAAAGTGTTACAAAAATACCACCTATCGCATAGCGGTATCGCCATGGCGGGCTAATCGAATGTATCTCACAGATAGTTTTTTGGTAAGCTCAGCTCGGTACCAGCTAACTGGTGTTACATTTATATCTTATCCAACTAGTTGCTTGAATAATTAATAACTGCGTTTTAGCATATTCTGTGATACGATGTTATCGTATGCACGTTATTTTGAATTTTTAAGTTGAGTAAGAAATGAGCCACGAATGGGAATGTCCAGAACTTCCAGATTATTAGTTAACGCGTAGCTTAGTTTCCGCAGTTTTACATAAGCATCCGCACAGTGAAGTCGCCGGTATTTTGTAGTCCCATTTAATTTAATTTAATTTTTTTAAATAATAGTTGAACAATGCTACTTTTGGGATCGCTTATTACGTATCTCCTGCTGAAGCTGCAATCTGTGAATGCAGAGATTGCCGACTGCAACTTCTTTGATACCGTAGATATCTCGGAGGGCCAGAGACTCTCGAATGGATCATACCTCTACGAGAACTTACTCGTACCCGCCCATTTGATGGATGTGTATGAGTTTAAGCTCCTGGCGAACGGGGAAAAGGAGCAGGTGCCCAGTCACGTGAGAGGATGTGTTTGCAAGCTGAGGACGTGCGTCAGGTTTTGCTGCCCACATGACCACTTAATGGATAATGGCGGTTGTGTCCCCAACATGACGGCGGAAGAGCAGGAAGTACTCGACCCCATTCTTAATGTGACCCTGGCGGACGGATCGGTGGTGCAAAGGCACTTTAAAGATGATCTCATAGTGCAGGGGGACCTCCCAGTGCCTCCCTGTCAAATGTTTGCCCTAGACAACCGCCACAAATTGGAAGAGTATACGTTGTTCGAGGTAGGGCTGCTTAAAAACCCCTTATTTCTGCATGATATTTTCCCTTTGATTCTCTGCAGAATGGAACTTTTCTGCGCCACCTCGATCACGTGTATTTGGACAAGCGGGAGTACTGTCTACAGCACCTTACATTCCAAGACATTGATAGCTACTCCATTCGCATTGCAGCCCACAATTGCGTGATAGAGCCGAAAAGAATGGGACAGACTGTTGGTAATGTGAAGCCCATAGTTTGCAGCATAGGAGCATCAGTTCTACATCAATCTTATCCCCTCAGTAATGATCATATCGATGATATGTATACTTCTTGCAATGGCCGTGTTCCTGGGCGTTAAGAAGCTAAGGAATTTATATGGCAACTGCTTGGTCTGCTACGTGGCGTGCCTGTTTTTCGGCTTCCTCTTCCTACTCCTTAATCTGTGGCAATTATCAGTTAATTTCTGTCAAACAGCAGGTAAGGTTTAGACATGTGCATACACTTTAACACAACGTGAACAACTTAACCATTCGCGTCAGGTTACCTGGGATACTTTTTCGTCATGGCTGCGTTCTTTTGGCTGTCTGTCATGAGCTGGCACCTTTGGAAGTTTCTCACCCACATAACGACTGGGTCAGATAGTGCGTTCTTGAGATACAGCTGCTACGCCTGGGGAATGGCTTTGGCCTTGACCGGAGTCACCTTTCTGGCTGATAGGGTCATTGGTTGCGACGATTGGAGGCCTAACATGGGCAACGCTGGCCATTGCTGGATCTCTAGTGGGTTCTATTTTGTATCCGGCTTGAGGAACCCGTACACCAATGTTTTCCTTTCTATCCTTAGCTTATACCTGGTCTGCAATGCTGTACTTCTATGGACCGATGGTGATCATCCTTCTCTTCAACATCACTATGTTTATCCTGACGGCTAAGCATTTCATCGGCACGAAGCTGGCTGTTAGGAAATGTTCTTCTCAGGATGGCCTAAAGCAGGACCAAATAAAGTAATTTAATTATAGTTGTGGAATATATCAGTTTAAGAGAACTGACTCTCATGGATTCGTTGCAGTTACCTACAATTGCTGTCGCTCTTCACCTTAATGGGGATATCGTGGAGCATTGAGATATTCACCTACTTGACTCAAGACGATAATCTATGGGTAAATGTTGTCGGTAACTACTTCAACTGGTCCCAAGGCATCATTATATTTGTGCTATTTATTCTGAAGCCCAAAACTCTGAGACTATTAAAGGAACAGTAAGTCATTTTGAGTCCCCAGTTCGAGTAACCAGTTCTCTAATATGTATGTCTCTTTCTAGAATATTTCCCCAAAAGAAAGGCCACCCTATACAATTAACAGCACCTCAGCAAAGTGTGTGTTCGGAATACATCCCTAACCAGTCTAGGATCTCCATGAAACTATAAGCTTATTTAAACTAAAAAAAAAACTAAAATTATAATATTTTTTTTATGAGGTACATCCGGACTCGATATTTTGTTTGTTTTTTGTATACTTCTAAAAAGTATTTTCATATTTTACCAGTCGTTTTTTTAAGTCAAGATATTGCAATCTAAACTTTGAGCCGAGAATGAGTTCATTTCCATTGCTTATCATTTTATAGCGTAATTCGGTATAGTGGTTGTTTCCAGTAAGTTGTTGTATGAGTAAGTGAGTAAAGATAAGACAATGGGGAAATATGCAAATAAAAGAATTTGTAAATCTACATTCGCTTTATTTCTTGTACAAATTTGAATTTAAAAACTTTGAACGTAAAGAGTGCTTTATCAGATGCGGATTATACTGTAGCAATCATCATCGATGTCGAATCTTCTTGTTTATGTGTCCGCTCTTCTTCGCCGTCGCACTGGAGTTCGTGGACAGTTTACTCTTTGTATTCGATGTGGGTGTGCCGAGGAGATCCTTGTTACTTCCACTATTCGTAGATCCCGCCACCACACCGCCAACTACACTTCCCTCGTTCCGATGCGAGGGTGAGTCTGAAAATAAATAGGTTTAATAAATTTAATTTAAATAATACTTGAAGCGTAGACTCTTGTCTTGAGAACAGCGCTTAAAAAATTCTCTCTAGTGTTCTTCCTTACCCTTTTCATCTTTCGGTGTGCTCTTGATTGTCGTGGTTCCATCGTGGGCCGTTGTGGTGTTCTGATTGATTGAGATCTGATTGTCGCTGGAGTCTTCATTGGTGATGGAATCCGATTCGCTGGCGCGCTCAGCTGAAGGTGAATTAATGTGCGAATATTTTTAATAAACAAATGCATGAATAAACAAGGGCATGAGCACCGCACTTACGATTGCATATGGCCATGGAGGTAATGCTGGACTTGGAGAACAGGCGCTCGGCCTCCTTGAACTTGCGATTCCGCTTGTCGGCCTTGGAGTTGGTGGCCTTGTTGGAGGTCAGGTAGCGCTCCCAGCCGCGGATGATATTTCCGCACAGTTGCGTGTCCTCTAGGTAGGAGCCCTCGAAGGCGTAAATCTGTCGCTCCAGGTTGGCCAGTTGTTCCTGTCATTTATGCAACACAATAATGATAAAGTGGTGCGATTTTGGGTTTGTTTATGTTGTGGCTCACCGATGTTTCGGCCTTCTTCTTGATGAGGTCCGCCAACTCGGCGCGTGTGTCCATGGAGCCGCTTTTCGTATTCGAACTCGTTTTGCCCGACTTCTTGGGCTTGTTGCCGTTCGTTTCGCTGACATTTTTACTCGTTGGCGAGCTCATATTTTTGGAAAATGCTAGAATTTCAACAATTTATATTTTGTTTTGGACAATGTGACCAGATGTTGCAAAGCAGTAATTCCGTTGGTCTACGATTAAACTTTTTATCGACCTATGGTTATCTGTTCCGACTATCGGTTTAGGTCGGTGCTAACTTTCAGCTGTGACTCAAACACGATGTAGTATCAAATTTATCTGCATAGGTGGCGCTGCTTACAGCAAATTTTGGAAACTACGTTGTTATCTATGCAAATAAAATCGAATGGAAAAGTTTGATTCCATTTTGTTGCATTATGAATAGATTCTTGAAATTCGTATACTGCATATACGATACAATATATCAAATCAAACAGGCACATGTATGACTTTTATAATAAGAACATTGAAAGCTTATGATTATTTATATTATTAAATGTATTTACTACTATAAGGCTCAAGAAATACAACAAACTCGGGGTCAAAGAACGCAGTTACAAAACTTAATGAGCACCTATATTTGTAAGATTTTTATGGTTTTTTTTTTCACTTTTTCTTAGCTTTTTTCTACAGCGCCTGCCCCTTCACCACTTTGCATTTTGAAGCGAGTGTGGCTGCCATTGACCTCTCGCCTTGTTGTTTTTTATTTATGCGTGTACCACGGACAAAAGATTCGGTTCAGCTGTAGCGCCATCATCAACGTCTTTTTGATGGTGATCTTCTAATGATCTCCCCGTGGTTCTTGCATAGTTTGTTGACCCAAGTTCGTTTCAAAGTTTGTTGAACTGCCGAAAAAAAAAGTGAAGCTACCGTCCTAGCTCTCTATTTCTGTGTGTCTGCTTTTTTCGCCTTTCGCTCTCTTGCCGCCTACTCTTTCTCTTTTACTTGGCTTTATTTTGTCTGCCGCTTTTTATGGGCCTTCGTCGTCGCGCCTATTTCACTTTCGTCATACGCGGCGTATGCGTGATTTTATTTCTGCAGCACATCGCCTTTCGCGCTGACCATAGAAAAGCCAATATAAAGTGAGGCTGCGGATGAAGACGAACTCGATTAGAAAATGAAATCATAATGCAGTGGCCAGCAAAAGCGAAACGGCAACGACCGTTGCAAGTCCAAGTCGCTGACTAAACAAAGTCTGCCATTCCGTCGTGTTCCACTAACACAATCGACTTAGTGACTAACTGGCTAACTGACTCAGTGACTAAGTGGCCGACTGACAGACTGCAGTCTTTTCAATGTATGTCAAACATTGGCGCGCGCTTGGTCGCGAAACAACACAAAAGTGCAGCAAAAAAAAACTTTCATTTTATTTAAACAAACACACAAGGCGCGGCCTGGACTTAGACTTGGAAAAACTTATTTATATTTGGTTTTAAGCAAACATCTGCCAACTGAAAACTCTGATGCTCGATCGGCTTAAGCGGCCTTCTTCTGGCTTACACCGGAAAAAAATATATCGTTGTTTATTGTGCCTGTCAATTAAGTTACGTTAGTTACTTCTTAATGTATTTGTAGCTTCTCCATAAATTTGTATAAATACAAATATTTTAGGTCTAAGATTTAATTAATTTTTGGCTAACTGCAACTGGTTTTGATCAGTGCTGCCATTGAATGGCAGTTTACTATAATTTTTATGATGAATTGCTTGGCCGCGTGTGAAATCTGCAGCAGTCGCAGCATTGGCCGGTGGAAAAGTGGAAAACTGCCAGAAAAGTGGAACACAGCTAAAGAAGCAGCAGTGCTGCAAGTGCAACAACTGCAGCAGCAGCATCAGCAGCAGCAGCAACGCAAACACTCTCGACTAATTAGCTGCGTTTTAGAAATTCAGGCGGCAATGAAAACAAAATCGAGTTCAATGCTTGCAACGATGACGTTGTTGTTGCACTCCGAGTGTGTTTTCGACTTTTCCGAGAATTTCACATATAGCATACATAGGCCGTGCCGGCGCTTTCCCAACGCCAAGCGAGTGAAAATGAGTCTTCTTCATTTTGGGCAGATAGGGAAAACTGCAAACTGAAACGTTTAGCGAGATCAATATTTTCGAGTTGCATTTTGATTATATTTCAATTACGCAAAGATGTTTTTTATTAAATGCACATTGCTCCATTTTCGAATGGCTTTAGTTGGGGGATCAAATAGGATGTTCTTGCGATTGATGATAAAGTTTTCAAAAGTACGAAAAAAGTAGTTGAAATGTTTAAAAGAAAACATACGCTTATACAGGAAACGAAAATTTAGTTCTAAATTAAGTTTTACTTTAAACAAGAAGACGTAAAACCAATTGACAAGTCATGAAATGTATATAAACCATTTGAATGGGATATACCATTTATGTAGCTTAAACGCATGGTTTGTTTATAAATTCCCCATTATTTAACACAAAGCTTTTAAAATAATATATACATATGCTCCAAAAACTATTTTAAATATTTGGGATTAACCCTTTCAAGTCAATCGCTGGTATTAGTGACGTCATAGCGGAGATAACAGAAATGCACTTGCTATGCACCCACACACATGCAATGCGAATGCGAATGCAAATGCAGAGCTTTCTAAGCTTGCTCTCTTCGCTCTCGCTCTCTCCCTTGCGCTCTGTGTGCAAAGCTCTAGTTCTTATTGTTGCAATGTGCAAAATGCCGGAAGAAACTTGATCTTGATTATTTTCTATGTGCGAGCGAGCGAGAGAGCAGGTGCGCACTGCGCAAAAAGTTCAAGTTGAATGTCGCGGCCATTGTGGCGCTATCTCGCTCGCTCGCTCGCTTCGTTTATGTGTATGTGTGCGTTTCAGTGGGGCGTCACAATTTGCACTCGTTGTGTTCTTGTTGTTGCTCTTTTGTGTGTGGGCACGAATGCATTTCAGATTTTTGAATTGTTCTAAGCGATTTAAGAGCTTTTTTGTCGTTGCACTTTTTGCATGCTTTATACAATATAATTAATAGAATCACACCATTTGTGTGAGTTCCTGAAACTATGTTTCATGCTATTGGTTTTAAAATGAATGGTGATGATGGGTATTTCATTTAGAAATGGTATCCCATTGATATTCAACAATTGGTAAAATATTTTTCATTAAAGGGAATACACTTTTCTGTGCGTATTTGAAGTCGTTTGCCCCTTTTGCCTTTGAATGATTTTAAAAACTTCCTTCAAAATTGTTTAATGGACACTTGAGGTTCTGTTTGTATTTCTCACCTTTTGGGTATTGCCCCTGTCCAACGAATATTTTCTTACCCCTCTCATTGGTTCACCGAACCCTTTTAGCTGTTTACCAACAAATAACGCACAAACGCAAACGTTTCGACGAAAAATAAAACAAAAACCGAAAAATGTGCAATCAAAGTTAGGTAAGAGAACTGACCTTTAACAATGCTGCACAGATCGACGACATCGTCATCGTCTCCAGCATCGGATCCCCTCTCTCGTCTTCTCTTTTTCTCTACCCGAAAAACCAAAACACATTCACCCAAAAACGTCGCCGCTGACAAACAACAAACATTCCTTTTCCAAGAGACAACACTGCAAGGCACACAACAGAAACTTTTTCAAGCTGCGCGCCAATGGCAAATACAACAATGCCAACAAAACTGAAACGAAAGCCCAGCTCAGTAAGAAGAGCAAAGCAGTCTAAGGACAGTCCAGGCCACAAGCATAAACTTCAATTTGATATACATACGTAACTGAGCTGGAAATTGATTAGCTGACATTGGTGTCCAAAACAAATAATGGTCGCTGCCAGTAATTGCTACGAAAAATGCAAAATCTGTGAATTTTTCAGTTCCTGTTATTACAATTGCCACTATTATCTTGAACGCAACTGTGCGTTGGCCTCCAAGAGGCCGAGAATCAGTTAACAGAGAGCCAGACGGCCGAGAGAGTGGGTGGGGGAGAAAGAGAAAGAGACGGCGCGAATGGAGTGCACGAGGCGAATGAACTTTCGTGGCGCTCCGTTTTAATGCTGCCTGCGCGTTGGCATGAAAGTTATGCAACGCAACACACACACACGCACACTCAGCCACACAGAGTCTGAGCTCGGCTTTCAGCTTTCGGCTCTTCACACGAAGCTGGACGAAGTAAGCTAACTGTTTTGCGGACAGAGGAAGCAGCAAGTGATGAAGTGATGAAGGAGGAGTAGGAGAGCAGGAGAGCTGAAGAGAGGGAGAGAGAGGAAAGCAGCGGCGACGAGTCGTTGACTTTGCATAAGTGTGCCAATTTATAAAACAGTTCAAGATTAACGTGGCCTTCAACACCCGTTCGAAGACAAACGCAACAGCGGGCCATTATAAACGTAAATGAGCTGGGGAACTATACATATATGTTATGTAGAACAATATATTAGCGAACCCATAACTTTCTCAACTGAATTAATGGCACCGATGCTGCAAAGAACTTACAAGAAAACGCTTAAAATGGTTAAATGTATCAACGGTAGCTTAGAATAATCATTTTCGTTAGATTTTACTTAATGCAGCAGGATCAGAACACTTGACAATCTATAAAGTTAATGGTTTCAAAACTACTTTTAAGATTTGATTTTTAGAAATAAAGTACAAAGTTAAATGTCCACACATTGTAAGCCATTATCTTTGCGAAGAGCTGGCATCTCGAAATAAAATGCTGATGGTATAGAATAAAACTTTTCATACTCAAACTTACATTTAGCCATTGCGATTATCTATCTACTTGGGAGAATGGTTTTCCTGCGGCTCTAAATCATTTCCTTCTTTGGCCCTGTACCTTTGGCTTTTTCCCTAGCCGCTTTTGGCCCTGACAGAACATCACGAATTTGCCACGTTTTGTTGCTGTTCTTGCTTGCAGCATTGCAATTGAGCATGCAGCAAACATTACTGTACATTCACCCACTTTTCAAAGTTCAAACACAGACACTCGCACACACAAGCACACACACACAGGAGGAGAAAGAGAAGCGAAACAGAAAATTGCATTCTAACAGAGTTGCGCATGCGCAGCGCAAAAACCGACGGTCTATTGGCATTGGTATTAGTGTTGCAGTTGCAGTCGTTGCAGAAAGAAAGAAGCAAAAAAAACTGCTTTCTCTTGCAGTCCAAAATCAAATTCGCTAAACTCTATGGCAAACTTCTAACGCAAAGAGCAAGCAAAAGGAGTTGCTGCTGGAAATTCAGGAAAATGTTTTCTACATTTCTAACGTTTTTGGTTTCTGCGACATACCAATACATTTCTCATAGTTTTATTTATAAAGTACCATTAAAGTAACTAATTCATAAATAAAAACCAAAGGCTTAAGAATCTGCATACATTTCCTAGAAAACTCTGCTATGTGGCAATAAGAATTTAAGGGAAAAATGTTTGAGCTATCATGACTATTGAATATTTTCACGTATATTTCAGAGCTAATGCCAATTAAAATAATTCTCAAAAATTGAATCACCACACAAAGTAAACTTCGTTTTCCGTGTCGCAGCTCAAGGCAAATAGAATCCGTATTCCAGCCGCGTTAAAAGCAAAAAGTGGAAAATTGCATAGCTCCCATGCAAGTGGATGTGTGTGTCTGTGTGCAAAATGTACGGTTATAATGCACTTCGCTGCTGCATTTCACTTAGCGATCGGTTCTCTGGCTTTTCCAGCCATTCGTTCTGGCTTTTCTCGTTGCTGCAGCTTGCCTTTGCTTGCCTTGCTTTGTGGCAACTGCAGTTGCACACTCTCTGGCGAAAATAAAGAAAAGCCCCGTTAGGCGAGTGTTTATTACGCTCCTGTTACAGCATACAAAGTGGGCAACAATTGACAGACGACAGCGAGGTTTTCAAAATCGAGGGGAAACCCAAAAGGAAGCCGAGGGGGAAGATGTGCGGGGGAAAGGGAGAAAGGAAAAAAGGATCGCATAGAAATGAACACTACTGAAACATAAGCCGTGCAAATTGTTCACAACGGTTCACATCCTTTATTAAAAAAAAAAAAAAATGGAAAATACGTTTACTATCTTGAATTTATATTTCACAGTAATAGCTTTAATCTGTGACTTTAGGGCAACAAGTTTGTTATATAGTGTTAGATTTTAAACTAATGTACTAATTCTATGAGACTGCTATGGTACCAAATCGAATTTCATCTATAATTCAGCACTCAGATTTCGCTACATGACAATAACTCACATGACAATGCCGAACTAATAACGTTTCCTTTTGCCATTGTGTAGTAAAAGGTAATTTTCCTTATCTGGCCGCAGGCAACGAAAATTTGCTGCCATGGAAACTCAAACTCGAACAATTTCACGTTCTGTGAAAATTTTTGCATTGCCCAAAAGCGCCAATGGCCAAAACGTTCTACGGAAACTTGGCCTCTTCCCGCTCTTCGCGATTCGATCGGTTCCTCTACTCTATAATTTTATTGCAGGCTGGCGTAAAAGTCGAAGTGGAAAAGTAGAATTGGCTGAGGCAGAGTGGGCATAATTTCAGTTATTTGCAGGCTGCAAGTTCCTCGGCCTCTCATGCGCATGGGCAAAGAACTTCCGGGCCGAGAACAAAAAACGAAAAATAGCAACAGCATAAAAATGGCAACGGCAATGAGAGGCAATGGCCAACTAACGCCAACAGCCACAACAAAAAATGCAACAATGGCAACCGATAGGTACAACAACTGCATCTGAGTGCAAAATTAGGTCACTGGGAATTCTTTTTGTGCAACATTTTGCTGCCGTTGTTTTTGTGGTTAGAACGTTTTCTTCCTAACGTTTTTCCTCTTTTCCCTCTTTTTCCTCTTTTTTTTCTTTCTCTGGCTGCTTTTGCTGTTTTGGGAAGCGTTCCCAGCTGCATTCTGTGTACTGAGTGTGATTATGGCCAAGAAATATCTTTTGCTTGCCAATTTTCAATTAGTTGCAATTTTTTGTTGCCGTTCTTTTCCTGTGGTTAACAAAATGCATTTTTGACATCAATTGCGGTGGTTTGGAAGGTTATTTTGGTGCAGATGAAGATGTGCGATACTCGGGGGATAGTAGTGATATGTGGGTTGTGATTGGGGATAGATAAATCTAGGAGAGTTTGATTGCTACTCCCAAATGAAGGTTGTTGATTGGAAAATGATGAAGGTAGAAAAAATTAATACTAAATATTAAAAAATTTGGCTTAGCATATACAAAAACATACCTTAAGTCTTAATAAAATAATTATAGATTGAAGTCAGGCAATCAATAATCATAAAAATAATTTTAACCCAGTCTTTGAGGCATTATGGATTAAATCTAGTTTAGCTGTTTTTCATTTGATTAAAACTATTTGCTAAGCGTTTTTTTATAATTTTATAAATTTAAGTTTTTAATGAAATATCTAAAAATTTTAGAACTGCCTTTTACATTCGCCCAACTAACAGACTTAATTAAAATATAAATATTACAATTTAATGTAGACTATTAAATAGCCCATTAAACGTAATTTATTTCATAATCGCATTTCGGAGATTGCTTTTATAACTGCGTCTAGGTGAATGTTTCCAAAAGAACTTCTGGTGCTCGAAAACTTTTCCGATGTTTGCCTAAAAGTTGTAACTGCCGTTTTTTTCGCTTTGCGCCTTTCCCTCGATAATTTTCTTGGAAAATGCTTCTTGGCGACCGGTTTGCATCTTTGGGCAGCAAAAAGAATCGCGAAGCTACCGCGGAGTACTGTTATATTCTGCTGCATCTGTCTCTCTGCCTCTCTTTCTGCCACCGCCTTTCTCCCTCTTTCTTTGCAGTGCATCTGTATGCAAGTCTCCTTTCGCTGTGCTTTTTGCACACATTTTTCAAATGTAAGTTACTTGCGGTCATTGCCTTTAACTGCTTCTTCTTCCCCTGCTGACTTGGACTTCAGCTTCTTTTTCTTCGAGTACAACTGCATTCGCGGCCGACTGCTTCAACATTTTTATGCTGCATTTCCCACTGCCGCGTCTGCGGCTTGCATTTTCGCAAATTTCTTTCTATTCTGAGCTGGTTTGTTGTTTGGCTAAATTCTCATATAAAAAAATACGAATTTTTGAGTTACATTTGTAATGAAATGACTTAGGCGAGGAACTTGGCAAATGCGGCAGCTAAGGTTAAACATTTCTGGACATATAATAAACATTTTTATCTTTTGTTTTTTTAAAGGTAAAATCTACTAAATAGCTTGACGTAAAAGTTGAGTTCTTGAAATACTTAACTTAAATGTAAATAACCCTGAATTGTAACATACATATTTATTTTGTTTGTGTTTGCTATCGATTACCCCTAATTGTCCGCTCGAATTGCAGGCAAAAACGAAAGACTTAGGCAACGAACTTGGCCGAACTGGCAGCACAGGAAGACAGGAAGAAGAAGAGCCGCAGACGCGAACTCGCCGAACGAAGGCGCACACGAAGCCAGCAGAGAAGAGCAGTCAGCCAGCAGCCAGTTCAACGAACCTGCGCTCGAATCTAGGCTAAACATTCTCGGCTCTGCTGCTGCTGCTGCTTCTTCTTCCACTGCTTTTGCGCCTCTTCTTCTTCTGCTGCTGCTGACGTGCAATGAAAACGAAAAGTACCGTAAGCTAACCGCTACGCATGAAGACGAGGCTTCCAGAACATTGAACGAGGCATTTGATTAGTGAGCGCGGCCAGCCAGCATGGTTAAAAATATCATCGAAGGGGGTGGATCTTAACTTGGCCCGAACAGAACGTGACGTTCTATTTGTCTGCTAATCAAATGAAGGCACAGCGCTACGCAAACGGAAGTTGCAAGCGCCTTTATTAGTTTTTAATGGGAAAGTTATCAAAGCCAAAGAACCAGTGGAATGGGTGTGTACCGAAATAAAATATATAGAAATGTTAGATTACAACAAAAAATCATTTGATTTTAAATCTATATATCAACTTTTTTGTAATAAAATAATAATTTTTAGAGAAATATGCTGTTTAATTTTACATGCTAATAAATTTAATAAATTATTTTAGAAATATATTGCTTTTTTCGCGTGCACTGGCCTATGTATAATCCATGTAGAACTCTTTCAGTGGGAGATGCCATTCGCATTGGCCGACTGACAACTTGGCTCATTGAGTTGGCCTGTCAATTGTTTGTCGTCGAAGTCTTTCGTTTGCTGTCGTCGTTGTCGACGTCTCCAGAACTGCGAAAGCAAAACAAATTGGTGAAAGTTGTTGGCCATCGTCGCCCGCTTTGTCTTGCGATATATTCGCGTTCTTATTCGCAACAACAGCAAACGGCAAACAGCAAACAGTAAACGTTGGAAAGAAAGAAGGTTCTCTTCGAACCATTCTTTTCGTTCGTGTTACAAAAACGGTCGTTGAACCTGCTGATCCGATGGAGACTTGAAAACTCCAAACTCTCGAGCGAGTTGCCGGAGCTGCGGCTCTTCGCCTTTTGTTCATCTGTAATAATTTGGCGTGTAAACAACCAACGGAGGCCTCATGAAGTCAACGACTTCTGTGCTGATCGGCAACTTCATCATCGCCTTTTGCGATAACACGGCGACTGACTCATTTTGAGAGTTTCTTTTCATTGGAATCGGAATCGGGGAATATCGCGCATATGGAATTGGGCTAACGGCTTGACTCAGACTTGCAGCCCAACTAACCGAAAGTGTACTGGCCAAAAAAATAAGTCACAAACAAACCAGCAAACAAGAAACCCCCTCCCTCTTCGTCGCTCGACATGTTAATTCTGACCATGGCATTAACAACTGTAACCACCATAACAACATCTATGTAAACAAGATCTGTGACTCATTTGTTTTGTTCCGTTTTGATTAGGGCCAAATGTGAGTGAACTGCAGGCCGTCCAGAAGAAAACTTGATAGATTTCGTAAACATTCTGGGGAATTCTTCCGATGAGTGGGGGAATTTACCCAGTTAAATGGGCCAAAACTATTCTGTTATGGTTATTTTTATTTGCTGTTTGGAGTCGTAAGTATATTAAATGACTCCTAGGATGTATGTTATATGATAAGCAACAAATGCTTTAGGACCACATACCTTAAAGGTAAAGGACTTCGGGATATGGAATCCTAAATCGGCTGAATAGTTCTATATTCAAAGCAATAATTATGGAGGGCATACTATTACTCCACGAATATCTGATCTTATAGTAATAAAAACATAAAAGACAGCCGCCTGAGATCCCTCCGAAGAAGAAACAATTATCATGGCTCCCCAAGAGCCACAATTGTCTCAGCTTATGGCATTCGCTTAGTATTCCGACTTTCCTTTGGACTCCATAGATTATCTCACTATAATTTCAGCACAGTTTTGTTCTAGTTCAGAACAGTCATTCGAAGAATGTGCAAACCACGAAGAATGCTTGCCAGCTCTTATCCTCTAAGACATCGAGTTCAACCTGCCGCAGCAGAAGAAAGACTGCGGGAAAGGGACGGGGAGAGAGGCACACGGAACGCATTACAATTCTTAGAGCATGGTGCATTATCCACAATCCACAATCATCATCGGATGCATCGGCTGCAATCGTAATAGCATTTTGATGATCTCGCCGCCTTATCAGTTAGCCGAAATCTTTAATGAAACCTGCTGCCGAGGAGCATTCTGCCATTTAATTATTTGTCATCTCTTTTGCTACTCCACTTCTGTGTCGGTGTGCAAGTGAGTGGGTACGTGTGTGTGTGTGTATGTGTGTGTGTGTGGAGAACCCAAGTTCAACGCACTCGGTTGAACTGCAGCGACGACTGAGATGGAGAGATGGAGTGGAAAGAGAGAGGGAACATTTCCGCAAAAATCTAAGTAGAAGAATTCTTTTTTGCCCAGATACTTTCGTTGCCAATCTCCGTGTCTCTGCCACAACCATCTCTCTTTCGCTCTCTCTCTCTCTCTCTCTCTCTCGCTGTCTCTGTCTTTCACAGCAGCCAACCAGTTTTTCCATTGCAAAAAGAAAGGCTTTCTTTCTGTCTTTCCTCTTTGCATTTTATTTCTTCTGACTGCAGTCGGCGATTGCAGATTTTTTTTCCCGGTCTTTATTGCAATTTGAAAGTATGACCGACTGAGTCGCGTTCTCTGTCTCCTTTTAACACTGCTGCCATCTCGCTTCCCGCTTCTAAGCAGTTGAGTAATTTTGGCTTGAGTGTGGCTTCTAACTCCATCTTGAAGCCGAGGCTTTTGTGTTAAAGTTCATTTGGTTAGACTGCCATACTTGGTTAGGGGCTGGCTTTGTCTTTTGGTCGTGTCTTTCTTTTGTCTGCTGGTCAATGAACTGCCAAAATAAAAACAGAACTATATACATATACACCTCGAAAGCAAATCAAAAGTTCGGTGCCAGCAAACTTTGTTACGTTCCCGCTCGAATAAAAGAAAAGGCACGAAAGAAAAACACAGAAACAAATTTTTTGAACGCACTTTTGCGGTGGGCGATGAGGGGCGGGGAAAGTTCTTTGGGGTCTTTGAAAACTCAGCGGCGTATTAATTTTTCTAATTTGTCTAACCGTGAGGCGAATGAACTTTTGTCGGTCTCTATGGGGTTTTTAAGTTTTTGGTTCTTTTTTTTTTTTTTTTTTTTTTTTTTTGGTTTTTTGGTAGTTTGCTTTTATGTCATGATGATGTTATTTCGTTTTCGTTTCCACAGCTCAGCTCAAAGCCCTAGCTTAGCTTTTTGAACCTATGAAGACATAATCGTTATAGTCGCAGCCAAAGTTCAAAGAACTCTCCGTCTTCGTGTGCGAGTCTATTGTGAGAATTCGTGCATAAATTTGGATAACACGCGTTTTCAACATAGAGCTGGAATAATGGTTTTCGGGGTCGGGGGATCGGTCATTAGATATGGACGTTTTGATTTATGGTAATTTTAAGGCATAGAACGTATCATAAAGATCCTACGAAATTAGCAAAGATCATATCATCAATCACAGATCGTTTCGGCAACGCGTTGAATTTAATTTGCATTTTTTTTAACGTTTAGAGGGAAATGATCTTTGATTGCTCGGCGAGCAATTTCGATTTTCATCGAATCGCTAGTTTCACATACAATTAAGTGATCAATTCCTGTTTTAGTGTCATTGGCTATAGATTTTATTCCGCGCATAAAATTATTTGCACCTCTGTTAAACGTTTTAAACTTGCTTTATTCATCAATGAAGCAATTAAGTATTTGAAGTTTTAATGGAAAACAACAACATAGTGCTCAAATGTGGGTTAAGGATAGCTGGGAGAAAAGACTGAATAGAATAGTAGTTTCAAAGCCACCGAATGAAAACCAATGATTCAAATTTGTAGTACTATATCGGTACTTATGTAAGAGCTCAAAGATAAAATGTCATGGTAATATTGAAACAAATTCTTTCCAGCTAACAGAAGAAGAGACCCTTTATAATTGCATTTTACAGTTAACTTTGTATCCTGCTCAAGGGTAACATGTCTTATCAACAGATGTGCTGGCATTTACATAGCCCCCAAATTACAAATTACGCTTACTCAGGATGAAGGTATAAATCCTTCCTGTTGCTCAACAAAGCCGAACAGCAACCCTCTCGGATTCCCCGATTACCAGAATAAAATCTAAGACCCAACCTAACGGTGCCTCCAAATGAAATGAATCCATTTCGCGTCAGCTGCTCCAACTACTCGTTTTCCGATCCTCGCAGCTCGCAACTCGCAGCTCGAAGGAATTCGAAATACATTCAACATGCTGTCATAATTGATATCCGGCGGAATCGGTGGCACAACTTGACGTGCTCTTAGACAACTGTTAACCCGCTCGCTTTGCATTTACAGTTATGCAATGGCAGCAGAGCGACAATGCATCCTTTGACATAATGCCCACGTTCGACAGACCCACAAACGAGTTTCCTGTCGCCGTGAAATTTAAATAATGAACAGCGCTCGGCGAGGGGAGAAAGGAGATGAAAAGTATGAAAAACCCGCTATGTGGCTGAGGAGGCTGCTCCTTTCCATTTCTCGCAATTCTCACTTGTGAAATAAAACGAAATAAAACGAAATGAAGCAATCCAAGGAGCGACGTTCGGTTCCGCCTCTGACGCCTACAAACCATGGAAACCATGGTATTCCGCATGGAATTCTCCTACTCCAACACACCTCAACTCTCGCCGTGTGTATTCGCTGCTCCTTGGGAACAATAGAACAATAAACAGGCGCAGAATGGTTTGGAAAACAACATTTTTACCGTAATCCTTTCGTTTTGAGCCGCTTGCGAAGCAAACACACACACACACACACGCACATCCCCGAGCTATTTTCATTCGGTCGAAAACGAGATTGAGGAAGGATTAAGGAATGTTGCGCTACCTGGTCCAGGACATGAGTCTGCTTTATTTGAATATCATCAGCGGATACAGGTACCGCTAAAAACCCGGCAAGGGGAAAAAGGTTTAGCGGCGTCAGGTGCTTCGTTTCCCTCTATGCCACCACCAACTAATGAAATGGTATGGGAAGGGATATAGGATTGCGTGGATCCTCAATCAATTTGATTGCGTGAAATGGAGAAAAATGATATTTTACCCCCGAAAAAAAAGTAGCGGGCAAAGAAAGGATATAGAAATTGAGTGTTTATACAAACCCCAGACAATCGATTGTAACGCACATGTTGCGCACACAGGATGTGCAAGGATAACTCACTCTCCTCCGTCTTTCTCAGCGGAAATAGCAGCAGTGCGGCTACTGTCCGAAAACAATTCCCTAATTATGGCAAGGACACGGTCATAAAGCCATAAAATCATCCGTCAAAGGGTTCGTTTCAATTCCTGACCATTAACTGGCTTTCTCCTTTCAAGGAATTCCCTTTCAACCCATTCTCGTCCTCGCACGGTAGGCAAATCAGTTTAGTTTCCTGCGAAAAATTGAGGCCAACGGCGCGACGCGCCCACTTTCCGAAGTTCGTCGCTTAAGTCGTTCGTTTTGAAACGAAGATGCGCACGAAAAACCAAGAAAAATACAAATAAAATGCCCAAAAAAGATTGCTCAACTGCCGAAAAAAAAACAATATAAAACGCCGAAGTTCAACGAACGCACAAAGTATATAATGAAAATAACAACAATGCATGCTCTGTTACCAGCAGTCAGTCAGTCAGTGGTCTTCTTCACCCCCCACCACCCCCAGTCCACTTTGAACGTGGCTCTCAGTTTGTTGACCTTCTCGATAATGTACGTCAATGTTCATTTTGGGCCAGAGCCGAAAATGAAATGGAAAAGAGCGAGCTGGCCCAAAACCCACCGAATTTTACACGAAACACTCTCGCCCCGAACACGCGCTTTTTTATGCCCCTCCGTCAGATTTTCGGCCTGCGAGAGAGTAAATGTATATACAACTCTTTCTCTGCCGTTCTGGAATCGGTTTTTGGTCACTTTGTTTTTGTTAAAAAGTGAAGTGAATCACTTCGATTCCCCAATTTTACATGCACGGTAGCAGAAACGATGTGAAACGATGGGACCTTACAAGATTGGGATACAAGGAAGAGGTTTTTGGCAAGGAAGATTCAATTTTGGATGCAGTTAGGAGGGGGATAAAAGAAATGGATTTATGAGAAATGTATGAAGGATCCATTACTTGGATATCATTAAAAGCAGCACTGTAATTTCAATGTAACTGATTCAGTCTTTATGTAGGCAGTCACTGATAGCGAAAACAATTTCGGGATGAAGAAAAGCGACGATCGTCAGCCAAAAGCCCGCAGCAATGGGGCTACAAATTGTTTATTTTCGCATTTGTTAAATTATGTCGAATGAGTTGGGCAAACAGTTGAGTTGGTGCTCGCAAAATGCTTCGAACAAAGCCCACATATTTCCCCCAACCCCCGCCACACACCTGCTACCGCCCACCTGCGATTTTTGGGGCCCGGGAAGGTGTGTTCAAACGGGTATAAAACTCAAAGGTGTTGTGTGTCCGAAGTTCTGAGCTGCGCATTGCTCCCGGTGTTGCTTTCTTTTGTGCTTCAATTGGATTTGAATTCGTTTTTAAATTAGCAATACGCAAGCGGAACTCGGCACAAAAATGAGGGAGTGGGAGTTGCCTTTTGACAACTTACTGCATTTCGATTCCCAGGATGAGTAAGCCAGCCAGCGTCACGAAATATGGTTATTCATCATTTTTAAAATACATGATGCAAAATTCCAGATGCCAGAAAGCCGCACACAATTAGCCAATATAATCTTGTTTATTTTTGAAGATTACATACGCATATTTTCGGTAAATTTGAGACCATTTTCCTCACAAAGGCGACCCTTAAATGTTGGCTAATATTTTGAGCTGTTCTCTGCGTTTGTTACCTGAGTTTGGCAAAAATTATGACCGCAACCTTCTTAAAAAAATGAAAACAGCGAAGAGGAGAAAGTAATGGCAAGTCGGAGTCCTTGAACTGTGTTCTTTATGCGTTGTTTATCCCTGTCAAATTTGCGCGTGTCTGTCTCGCTCCTTTTGGACAATGGGTCAGAGTTTTTGTGTGTGTTTTGGGACTGGTCAGGATTGTGTTACCTGAGACGGCGTGACGAGATGTTGCATCATTTGTGGCAAACTGCGATCCGTGGAAATTGTCCCTTCGCCGCTTCAGTCAGCCATCCATCAAATTTATGAGGCCGGCATAAAAAATGTGTTCTTTATCGGAAATTCTTCATTTTTGACAGGACCATAAACACATTTTCCGCACTTAAGGATATTCAGCAAAGGAAATGAAATAAAGCACAAGGAAATTTGTAGTTTTAGGTGATGTCCCAATTCGCAGAGAAGTGGATCAGTAGTTCCGTTTCCCAACTAACTGGGTCAGCACATCCTTTTCCGTGTCCTGCGCTTTTCCAGGTCATCGTTTCCGTTCAAATGGCAATCGAAGTGATCTCTCAATGAAATGAGCACACACATCCAGGACTGGCACTTCCTTATGCGCCTTTCGTATTTTCCTCTATTATCCCGAATCTTAAATTACATAATTATTGGGTACTGGAACACACAAGCACATCAAAGGGAGGAACCCTTAAAAAACGAAGAAGACAGGGAAGCCCATAAAAAACTCGAGAATTTTCGCGCGGAATGGGAAATTTTCCCACTCGAGTATTGTTCCCAACCCCAGAAAGCGGTGAAAAAACACATCGAAATGAAAAACCTCGACAGATGCTGGGACTGATTCACTGATTATCATCATGGGATCTCGTCCTTATAACTGTGAACGCTTTTGATTTCGTCAGGTGTGATGATGATGATGATCCCGATGATCCCATCGTGGATGCCACTGCTGTTGCCGGTGGTTGGAATAGAGGAAATCCTTTTGTTGCATGTTTACAGTTACTGCACGCTGATGCCGTGGCAATTACGCTCGGGAGTCCTGCAGTCCTGGAGTCCTGGATCGTGGGAGCGCTCCTTTTACAGGATACAGCCGCGCTATTAAGCACCGATCTAACGGTTCATAATTATGCAAGTACCTTGTCACGCAAAATCCAAAATAAAAAATAAAAACAAACACATATGCTTTGCTATCAGTACATCCGATTTCGCATGTGTTCGATCATCAATCAGCATTAGTCCACAAAACCGAAAACAAGAGCGACAACAGCTTAAGAGTTCATTGTTACACTTTATAAACTTGGCCGAATGGAATTGGTCAGTAAACAACACCGAGGAGATGGAAAGATACAAAGATACAAAGACTCAATGGCCAGACAATGCAGAGCAAATTGTACCCTACGACTACAATGGCCAACAATGCGATCGGTAAACAGATGAGGATCCTCAGTCAATGGGATATGAGTAATTTTCAAACGTTTTGTGGCTCGGCTATGTGGACGAATTTGAAACAGCAAACAGGATATTGGCCAGGTTAGAAATTAACTTGATTTGCCGCAGGACAAAGACTCTTATCTTGATTTTATATTTCACATGCATACATGTTTCATGTGCTAGCAAAATACTTCTGAAAGTCTCTTTGATTTTAGAAGCTATTAATTCTATAATCCATTTTCTATCTTATTACAGAATATTTCAAAGTAAAATCGTTCTTTGCTAAATAAATGTCGCAAACACTCTTACCACGCATTACCGTTTACCGTTGGCCTGCCAAATCGCATTTAATTGGTATTAAGTAAAATGTAGAACGTTTCCCCAACTGCTGTGCGGTTTTTCTAGACATTTTTTTCCCGCCGCTTCGAGTGTTGGTGGAGTAATCATAAGCATAAAGTGCCGCTGCGGCAGAGGCGTTGGCAGCGACGTAGGCCGCTGAGATTGACACAAACACTTGAAGTCGCTGCGAGGGGGCCAAGGAGGAGGAGGAGGAGGGGGGTTGTGGTGTTTTGGCCGATTCACGATTCTTGCCACCTCTTTCTTCCTCAATCTTCAGTCTCTTTCGCCTCGTCGCGATTTGCGAATATGCCGTACACACGTATTCGTGTTAACAGTTAGCTCTGCCTTTGTGTGCGCTCTGCTTGCACCGTTGTTGTTCTTGTTTCTGTTGTTGTTGTTCGGTTGTTTGTTGGCTCAGTGGTTGTAGTTGTTGTTGTAGTTGTTGCTGCTGGCGTACCGCTTCTGTCGGTCATTGGCTTAGCACACATTTTTCATTTCGTTGCGGAAAAAAGAGTGAATTCCTGCATCGAGTTGGGATCGGCAGCTCGGCGGATCGCTTATTGATTCTCACAGTCTTCGGATGGCAGAGCGCACCTTGAGATACTTTTTTTTGGGTTTTTATTTAGCAGACGTTCAATTCATTTATTGGCGCGATTTTAATTTAATCATCCATAGCGATACTAGACAGCAGTTTTGCAATCTTTTTTAATTAGCAGTTTAAAATAGTAAACATACTGCCAAATAACATACTTTATATTCCAAAAAATAATCCATGTTATTTACTTTATTTATACCCAGTTAATATTATTTGAAAATGTGTCTTTATACAAGTTTGAAGTGATAGGTATTTGCTAAAAGTATTTTTCAGCGTGACCTGCTTAATTGCTTTGCTAAAATATTTTACCTGCAATTCGACATGTCTAAACTCCTTGAATCGAAGTCTTAAGAACATTTTAGTTTCCCATTAACGTCAACACTTGGCTGTTGAACTTCAAATGGGCCTGTGTGAAATGGCAGCTTCGGCTAAGTTCAAATAGTATTCACCTCCACTTCTGCCTGCTGCTGGAGCAGCCTTTCAATCCTGGGCACTGGCATTCACCGGCGGACCAATCAAAGTCCAGTCGAGTCCGAACAGAGCGGAATGGTTCTTAGACAGCCGACCAATTTGACCCGTACAGGTGTCTATTACTAAGACAAACAGACGGATAGGCGAACGCAGACTGACAGGCAAACAGAGAAAAGCATTCACTTTGTCTCCCCCTCTTTCTCCGCCCGATTCTCCGGGTCCTCCTCCGCCTCCAGTCTTCAGTCTTCGGTCTTCGGTCGCGATTCTGTTGCCATTCCAGCCTCTGACGAATGGCAAGTTCATTGCTCCTAACCTAATTTTTTGAACATAATCATGAAGTAAATCAGGTTTGGCACATAGATAACAACAACGGCTCAAGAACGAAGACTGGAGACTGGAGACGGAAGACTTGAGCTGAGACTCCGCCAAGTGGCGGGCTATCAATGAGTCTACGTCTCTCCATCTCTAATTCTATCTCCATTTCCATCTGTGTGTGTGAGTGGTGAGAGCATTTACCGCAAAATTCGCGCGTGTGTTTAACACCTTTCCCGCCCCTTACATCGCAGAAAAGAAGCCAAGAACTGCACCGTAAAATTTGAATCAGTTAGACACATTATATGTTAAAAGTATAGTTCAAAGTAATGCTGCAAAATAAAGTAATATTATCTTTTTCCATTTCCTTATTATCAAATGCTTGAATAGGATTGTAAATATAGAATATAGGATTGTTGCTCTGGAAAAGCAATTTCTTGATTCTAAGAGTGCTTTCTCTCAGTGCACTTGTTGGCCACCATTTGGCTGCTGTGGAGACTGAGGAACAGTTAAAAAGGCGAGCTTTAGTTGGCATATTCTGGTGTTCTATTGGCGTGGGCCCAGAGTCAAGTTCTCACATCAGCAACAGCAATAGCAGTTGAAATAGCAACAGAAGCAGCTGCAGCATTACCACCAGCAGTTGAACTACTTACCCACTGGGAAGGCCAAAAAAAAGCGTTCTTTTTTTTTGCCAACAGAGCCGTAATTGATGGCAAGATCTGAGATTGTTGTTGCTGTGGTAGCAGCTGACAACAAGTGGCAAACTGAGGCGAACTCCTTAATTTGTTGAGTGACCAAGCAAACAAACCGACCAAAACACCGAACAAACAAACAATCGGGGGTCTTTACGAGATTTGGGTTAAGACTGATTGGGGACTTGAGTCCTTCTGGGACTTCTGATTGATTGTTGAGTTTTTTGATTAAAACTTAAAACACGTTAACCAAAGAGAATGCTGATAAGATGGATAAAATCGTCTTATACTGATTTTTTCTCTTAACAGCTGGGTTTAATTCTTAGTAAGCATTCTTACATCAAAAGTTAAAAATAAATGACCTTCATTATTTCCACCCTGACTAAAGCATAATTGCCAACAATTAGAAGGAATTAATTGCCCACAAAAAATCCCGAGTCTTGAAATGCAAATCGAATTGAGTTGCGCAACCGCAGCAGCTCAGTGTCCAATTATTCTTAACTACCTTAGCCTTTTTTCCACAATTTCTGCACCGCCATTGCGTGAAGTTTGAATACAATAAATTAACTAGTTTTTGATGTTGTGTCATGCAAAATAATTTTCGAATTATTACGCCTTAATCCCGGTAATCAATCACAGCGCCCGAAAAACAAAAGACTCAGGCGACAAACTCGAAACGGGCCAAAGAGAAATATGCAAAGCAAAAATCGGGAAAGGAGGCAAGTGGAGGAATTTCTTTTTCTGGCCAAAAAATAAAGCAAAACCGATAACCAATGTAATAAATAATGAACACTTATATGTATATATATGTATTTTGGTACCACCGGTAACTTTCCTGGGCCTTTTCATTTCAGCCATCATTTATTTGTTGAAGTGCGGCCGGCAGCTTCTTTGGCTTGGATGGTGCTGAAACTGGTGGCCAATGAACTCCAGCAATGAAAACGAAATGTATAAAAAACGAAAACAACAAGAACACAATGCGGCCACGAAGAAGAGCCAAAGAACGCGACAGAGTCCGAAACAGAAACCGAAAGATACAAAAATTGTTGTTCCTTTTCCCCCTTTTATTTTTTGGTAAGAAGTCAATGAACCTGGCCGCCAACTGCGTGTGTGCGTGAGCTTGAAATAAACTTGGCTAACCAAAAAACCAAACGAAATGAAATGTAAAGAAAAGAAATGATTGTTGCGCCCAAAAAATGAGAGGGAAGAGCGGGAACGGCCAGAAAGAGCCATCAAAAGCGGGCAAAACGATGATGAGTTGGCCATGAAGCCGGGCCAACAAGCCAGCTGTAGATGCCGGCTTTTTGGGCCTACGCATGTGTATATATGTATACATATATATATATGTACCCGTATATCTCTCACATTAACTATGTGAGGGTAGCCCCCGTACGTCTTTGTGTTTTTTTTTCTTTTGGGTGTTAAATAATACAACCGCCTAAGACGCACTTGTTGTTGGCCATAGGCTTTTGCTTTTAGCCCCAAACGAATTCATATTTATTTAAACGAGAATGCTTCCTCTGCCATTTCTCAACTTTCAATTGTGGGATGGATACGCGGGATTTGTTGTTGATCGGGATTCCATTCCCAAAGACGCAATAGTTTTATGCTAAAAATTTCCGAAACTCACTTTTGCTTATTCGTTTAGTTGAAAGTTCTTTCCTTTTCTGGACGGCTGAAAATTAATGATGCACGATTAAAATGAAGAAGCTATTGCCATTAATAAATTGTTATTGAAATTACTCAAATGGTGAACTTAAAAGCGCTTTCCTTTCCTAACTAAGCTAAGATTAATGCACCTACATATATATTTCTAGTGATGTTGGTTTTAAGTACTTATAACTTAATTTGATGTACATAAAATTAATTTCCTGCTGTGATCATGGTGGTTTATTATAAGCTTAAGCCTCTGCATACAACACTTTCATTTTTTCGTTAACTTATAATACTTATAGAATTCATAACTTAATTGTATCTACATATTCAACATATAATTGATTTCCTGCTGTGATCATGATGGTTTATTACAAGTTTAAGCCTCTGCATACAACACTTTTATTTTTTCGCTAAAAAAGTTATTTCCCTCCATGGTCTGGGCCAAATGAGTGATGATGTATTAACTATTAAAATTATGTTCATGCTCGTGTGGTGTTTAAGAATTTATTGACCCCGTCGCGTTGGATTTGCGCCAAAAGAGTTCTAATGGCTTCAACCAAAAAGGTTCTGGTCCCAGTTGCCGCACAGAGTCTTTCGCTTTTTTTCTAAGCCAACTTTGAATGCTTCAATTGTTATTTATAGACAATGATGGCAGCGGCAGCGGCAGCCGAGTGTGGCAGAAACTAATGAGTTAGGCCTTTATTCCCGGCCACAAACGGATGCGGATTTACCTTTTGATTCGCATGCTATCCTCCGTCTTTTGTCTTTCCATCGGGCGTTAAGTTCAAGGTTGGCCAGGTGGGCAGGTTGGCTAAAATATTGATTACTCCACGCGGGCCATTACACTTAAATTATGTAAATGCTCGTTTTTCAATTAGTTTTCATTAAGTTTTTTGTCTTGACTAAAATGCCGTGTTTAGTGTTCTCCCCACTAATTGTATTTATTAACCCTTCTGGTTTTTGATGATAGCTCACTAAGTTGGTATCTAGTCAAATTGTGGTCGCTAAGTAAGTGTTTTACACATTATTTATAGCGCAATTTTATGGACTTCGATTAGATCATTAATGGTTCGGAGCTTGAGTCATGGAATGACCAGCGTTTATGCAAACAGATCCATTGATCTTAAGGAGATTTTTGATGTGCTACTTTTACTTTTAACTATAGCTTTGTTTTAAAAGGTTTAATTATTGCTTTTTATAATACAGTGTGTGAGATTTGAATAGTTATGGTAAATAAGAGTGGGATAGTTTTCATGAGATGTAAAGAAATCTGTGGAATCAAAGTTGTTTCACCTTTCAATGGAGAACGCCCTAAAAGTATTGCATAAATTTAAGAACCCGAATTAAGTAATCCATCACAATGATATATAACCCTGTAAAGTGATGCAAAAAAGCTCTCACTTCCCTTATTGCGAGTGCGACATTTGTTTGCCAATTGTTTGCATGCAATTATAGCATCATGAAATTTGATACCCCAAAAAACAGGAACAGAAATAAAACTGAAACAGAAACAGAAACAAATCATGTACAAACCAATTACATGCCATGCCAAACTTCTGGCCAAGAGAGAGAGAGAGAGAGAGAGAGCCCCCACCAAACGGGTTAAGAGCATTGAGAACAAGTGGCCCGCGGACGGCATTTTGTTGCGCTTGGCTTGCGCCGATTCTAAACTTGTTAGAAGAGTGGTGTTGTAATTTTACGCTCGCATGCTCAACTTACGCTCGCTGGCCAGCCTTTAGGTACACTGCAAAGAAAATCAGTGCTGTCGCTGGTCTAAAGCTTCCGCTAAGCTCAGCTTCAAGAAAGTAGCTATTTGACTTAAAAAAAGGTGTATTTGTTTCATATTTCACTTTAAATTTGAAGTGCTTCGCCCATTTTACTCTATTCCCATTAATAAATCTTTGTTTTATTTCAATATAAATTAAAAATTTTTTAAAAATTACATATCCTCTTAAATATGCTTAGAGATCTATGGATCTACTTCGGGACACAGAATTAAGTCCCACCATTGCCATTAAATTCTTTTAACATTAGTTCTCGTATTTTATTAATATTTCGTTGTTTCTAAGATGTCTATTTGATCATCGCAAGTGCATTAAAAATATTGTATAATTTTTTATTTTTGTGTGTTAGAAGAGTTTAGAACCATGTATGTCCGTGTATTTTGCGCGAAAAAGAGTGGCGGTTTTTGCCATTTGTATTGGTGCTGCCAAAGAGATACCTGCGCCCGCGCGCTCACCTTGAATGAAAGTTCTGGCCTGTTGCGCTCAGCGCGCGAGAGGGAAAGAGACCGATGATAGGGAGAAGGAGAAAGAGAAAGAGAGGGGCAGAGAGCTGAGAGAGCGCCGAGATGTGATCAGTGTAAATGGCACTGCGATCAAGAACCTGAGACACCTGAGCTGCGCCCTTACCTGTGTGTTGGTGTGCGCTGGTGTGCGCTGATGTGGGCTGGTGTGTTTGAAGAGAAAGAAGAGAGTGCTGGGCGTGCGAGTGTGTGCGTAAGGCCGTGTAATGAAATGCTGAAAAGTCTATCTGTCTGCGCAGTCGCCGCGCTGCCGCTGCTCTGCCTTCAGAAGCCTCTAACGACATCGACATTGAAGTCGCACCGCGACTCATCCGTAGTTTCAGTTTCCCGTAAGCAACAAAACGATCGAGACATGATTTCGTAAGACGCACGCGTTACGCTTCTACTTGCTTCAAGACAGCAAAAAGACCACTGAACCACCACCAGACTTTACACCATACACCCACCCGCAAAAAGTTCTAAAACTAAAAGTATCTAGAAGCTAAAACCCTCAATTCAAAGTGATTTGTGTGCATCAGCTAAACTGACAAAAAGTGACATACACATAAGACTGCCGCCCCCTAGTTATGCAAATGAAATTCCACTAGACCTAAGCAAATTAGTTAAATTCCCCAACCAGTGCACTTGTGTATCAAAAAAATATAGTTTGCTCAACTATATGCGAAAAGTTTAAGAATAACAAAGTGTCTATTATGATCGAAACTTAAACAGCCAGCAAGCACTTTTCGGCTTCGGATTGGATTTATTGCGTAATGGATTTAAATTTAGCCGCAACATTAGCAGCAAACCTCAACAACACGGAACGGATATGCATTTAAAAACTGAACATGGTAAGTACATCTCAATGATTTACCTTATATACACTTTGTAGCTGTTCCTAGCTGCCTTTTTATTGCCCCAAGTCAATTATACAGCTGACAAGCTAACGATCGAGCTCGCTAATAGATTTCGACGAAGGGATTTTATGGGCTTCAGTTTACAGATAGAAGTTGGTTGGCTTAGTAAAGCCAAGTAAAGGTTCCCGAAAGTTCTGTAAAGAAAGCTTTCTTCGGAAGACTGTCTTCGCTGGAGAAGCTTCAGGAAATTTTTGAGCGGGTTTTTTCGGACAATTGAGAACGACAGTTGAGAATGACAGTTGAGAATGAATACGAAAGGTTCTTTTCCCATAAATTGCATAATAAATCATACTGGCCACTGCTAATTAAAAATCTTTTCTTTTAAATCAATTCTTAGTTCATTTCTAATTTCCAGTTAGAACTTTTTTTTCAAAACTTCTCTCTTAATTTATTCTTAGATAATTTTTCTTTATTTCAACTTTTTAATTGACATCTTAATTGCTTGGGTTCTATTCCTGATTTTCAACTTTTTCTTCACCAAATATCTCACATTAGAGCCACCATAATTTATGACTTGGGTTTAAAATTAACCATGATGTTACACCGCAGCTAGCAACATCTTATTATTCTGACTACCACGAAGAAGTCTACTGACTTTCACACACAATTTATGCTAATCATAAGTTTTCGATAGAAAGGTTATATAATAGTACGTCGCACCGGGTGCGAACACGTTTCCAGCAAAATGCCCAAAAACGCGGATAAAAAATGGTATGATGATTAATTACAGGCAGGCTAGAAAAATGGCATAAGCAGCTAACATTTCTTAGCCGCAAATGGGAGATGGGGAAAATGATGGGGACTGGCATTTTATTAGAAAAACCATGTATAAAGCTACCCCAATCTCATCTGTCCCTATATAAACGAAAATATATATCTATATATATATTAATAATCACATCAGCAAAAACAACAATATAGCACTCACAACACAAATAATTAGACAAAACCTGTTTGGGCTTAAACAAATCGCACAAACAACAAAATGGGGGTAAATATACGCCGGCGGAGGGACAGAGAGCAAATTATAGGCTGGACAGCAGAGGGAGCGAGATGGCGACAGATAATTGGCGACGTAAGGCAGAAAAACCTTGACTTTGACTTTAAATGACTCGACAACTGATCGCACGCTAACACGCTCCAACAGACGGTGATAAAAGCAACAACGCCAGCAACAACCAGCAGCGGCAATAAAATATTGTATAAACAAATAAATTGAAATCGAAATCGAAATGTGATGAGATGAGATGAATGAACACGGCGACAAGCCGATCAGAGCGAAATCAAAACTCATTGCGAATTCATTGTAATGCGATTCAAAATCACACGATGATCATTTCAATATCAAGGTCATTAGCAGCTGCAGCTGTCCAAGTTCTGTCGATGTCGATGACGATGACCACCTGCTCCCACAGAGCTGTCAATCTCCTCCTGACTCGATTCCGAATGGCATTCGAAATGAGTTATATCTCTATCCGCCCATATAGCTTGGAAACAGCTTGCTTCATTTTGCAATTTAAATGAGCTCCCCATCTAAGTTTGTGTTTGAAAGCAATTCTTTTGATTCTTCTATGGCTTATCCCCCCTTTTCACTTGTTGTTGTTGTTGCTGGTTCTTTTTTTGGCACGCATGCCGAGAGTTCATTGACTGTCAGCCACAAACATACACACACACACACACACTAGGGCCCCCACCCCACATAACAAATGACTTAGGCAACAAACTTGCCTTCGTTCGGTTTTCGTTTTCATTTCGAGCACCAGAACTCGCTGTGTGCGGAAGCGAGACAGAGCGTTAGGGAGAGGCCAAGGACCTAGGCCAAGAATTAGAGAATCCCCTCCCCAAATGCCCCCCTCGAAAAGTGAATCTGCCGCTTCAGCTAGCAGCAGCAGCAGCCGCAGCCGCAGCCGCAGCAGAAGAAGAAGCCAATGACCAGGAGGGGAAACCAGTTCAGATCGGCTCATCCTTGGGCCAGGGGCACGGTTTGAGTTTGGGGCAGGTTGCAAACAGCCAGCTCTTCTATCTCAGCCACCTCCTCCTGATTCCCGGATTCCCCGGTTCCCCGGATCACCCGCAATGGTACTGGCATCGCACATTGGGAATCATTTGCCGTGAAAAGGGCGTTCAACTGGCAAATGCTCATGGGCACATGGCGTGCTCAACTGAAGCAAGCCAAAGGTTCTTGCACTCAGCCAGTTCTTCTGCTTCTGCACTGGAAACAAGAGATTAACAAGTGCACTATTTAGAACAGGAATTAAAATCGAAAATAGAACATACGATTCTCAAACATAACCAGCTATATGCTAAACATTTATGATACTGATCTTTTATTGACTGAACCAAGAATAGACTTAATCGTAAAGTCGCAGTCCGGTTTCTGATACGCATAGATTTGTTTGACTTAAGAATCTTTTTATGAGTTAAGAATATTGAATTATGAATACATTTCTCGTTAGGGTATACTTGTATAGTAAATCAAGTATGTTATGTTATAGGTTTTTTGTCCGGTGTTCTTAGGCCCGGTTCTCTGCCACTTCTAAGGCCTGATGAAAAGGGAATCAAATCACTCTTACTCTTGGCCAGCTTTTTTTTATTTGCTTGAGCCAGGGTTATTGACTCGCTCGTGGTTCTTACCTTGGGCGGTTCTTCCTGCCTTTTGCTTTCTGCTGGAGCTGCATCTTCGTTTGAAAATGTTGCTACCTTGGCCACTTGCCACGCACAAGAGGATGAGGCTGAGGCAGCTGAGGAAGAGGTGGAGCTGCCAAGTCATCCGCGGCAGCTTCCCAGGTAACATAAAAAAATTAATAAGAGGCTTAAGAGAGACGGCAAAGAGAACGCCGACGCACAGGTGGGAAACTACACAGGTAGAAGGTAAGAGCGAACCAGGAAGAAAGTGTGGCCAAGCAAAAGAATGGAGCGAAAGAAGTGGTAGCGCAGCAGCAGATGAAAAGAAAACAAGTTCAATGACCGACCTACTCAAGCGCGTTATAACCAAAGCGCGCGCACACACACATACGCATTGCGGAGAGAGGAGAGAGCACATGCGCATGCGCACAGCTCCAGCTCGAAAGCCGAAGTCAAAGTCGAAGTCGAAGCTGAGCCGAAGTTGAATGCCGAAGCCGAGTTACGAACCTCACTTGACGTTGAACTTTGATGCGACAGGTTCTGTGTCAATGTTGTTGTTCTGTTGCCATTGTCGCCTTTGTTGTTGCTGCTTTGACACTATCGTGTTTAGCTGTAAATGCCCACATTGTTGTTATTGTTTGCAGTGCATAGACTGTGACATTGAACACTCCGCAAAAAAGTTAACATTATCCCTGAATATGCCTGATTAAATACAAAGTCATTTCTGTCAGTGCATTGATGATCATTGATCGCCAGATAAAAGACTGGGCGGCTCTAATAGGAAAGGGGGTGTTGGAGTTGACCAACCATTTGCTTTGGGCCCCTCTCTTTGGAACTGGAAATCAAATTATGCTCATTTACGCGCCATGAATACGTAATCCCCCAATTTACCGGCCGCTCGTAATTTGACTATGACAAAATGGCTTTTTATTAACCTAACGGTACATTCACCGGCTGTACTCCAGCAATTACTATTCCGTTTTACAGTTTTATGTCGCTGGCCATTAAAAAACGTGCTTGGCCTTCCTTATGACTCTATTTCGTTGGGGCGACGAAATTCACAAAGACACCGCCGAAATGAACTTTGAAGAGGTCTGTGCTGCAGCTCATTCGAATAGTTTTGCATAATGTCCGTGGCACCGAGACTTCCGGATTCAGCTCTAGTTCATTGTCAACGGTCAATTTGCAATCGAATGGGCGGCACACAACCCCCACAGCACAGAGCATGCGTTGCGAGCGAAGAGAGCGAATTTGGGTTAGAAGAGAGTGCGGCGAGAGATGCAGTGAGCGCCCTGCAACGTCTGCAATGCACTTTGAAAAACGCGAACTGAGCTTAGGGAAAATGCAAAATAATATATGTTAAATATCTATTTTAGTGCTTTGGGAAAAGTCTATTAAATGCTGCAGAGCTTGGATCATAAGTCAAATTTCCCCTAGTAAGTCTTCTATGTTCCCAAGTTTCAAACCTTTAAAACACCTGCAATAATGCATATGTAAGTGCTAAAAGCATTGAAGATTTGTCTTTCAAAATGCCAACTACCCTGAACAGCCTAACCAAGTGTGGTCCTAGACCAACAAATCCTCCGCCTGACCTAACCCAATATGTTTTGTGTTCCAAAGTAAACTCTGGTGCTGCGGCTTCTTCTCGGCCCAGAGCACAGCGAGCTGCACGGTGCCAGAGATCCACCCTCTCTATATGGTTAGAGCCACGAACCTAACAAAAAAAGAGACCGATGTTGGCCGAATCCGAATCCGCAACCGAAGCTCTGCTGAAAAGGGCCGTTCGCCCTTGCTGCGCTGCTGCCGCTGCCGCTGCCGTTCTGGCCCTGTTGTTGTTATTGTTTCGCACTGGGCGAGTTCAGTTGATGCCAAGTGCAAGTGCCAATAGCAAGGGCCTCCCCACCCCTCCCCGAACAGCGCTCTAGCAGCCAGCCAGCCACCTTAGCCCCCTGAGAGCCACCCAGAACCACCTTGTTTACTGTCTGCAGTCGACGGGCAGAGAAGCCGACGTTGCAGCCAACTTCGCTGCCGCATTTGGCTGAAATCGAAGGGAGCTGGCAGCTTTTGCAGCTGCTCGTTTATTTCAGTCCTGACTCGGGATGTTAACGCGTTGGGCAGGTCATGTCTCATGGCACAGCCGCGTTGCGTGGACCAAAGAAAACGGCAGAGAAAATCAGCAGGACATCCCGTGCACTGAGTTATATACATAAATTGTTATACATATATACATACATATATATATATATATATATTAGCTACATGCTAAGGCCAATGCCACCAATGTGTTCAATCAGCAAACGAGAAGCGTTAAGAAAGAGCGTACATCGAGTGCATCCTCCCAGTGCTTCAGTGCGTTAGTTAAGTGTTAAGCTCGCCCTAAGTCAATGTATCTAATCAAGTATCCGGAGATACCACCAATTGGTGCAATGTGTTCACACGTCGATCAGCGCAGACCATTATACTTCGATCGCATCTACTTTCGCGACACCTTCGCCAACATCAGCTTCTTCAAGTCGCGCTTAAAGAGCCATCAAAAACTGGCCAACACCTGAAACAGAGCCATTAAGACTGAGGCCGCAAAACAGTGAGACTGAGTTTGAAATTGTGCAACAACCGAAATCAAAGAGGTAACTAAGCTTTGGGGTCCCACTTCTACCTCCATTTTCCAAATCATGTGAAATAGTCTAGAATGATATAGAATTGGATTGTGCAATAGCACCTCTAAGAAGTATGCACTGGTTGGGGTTAGGGTTTTTTTCTTTAGCATAAAATCTACTTTTGCTTTTGTGCTGACCATGTCCTAGCGCACTGACTCCCCGCTTCGCCTTGCGTTGTGAAAGTTCGCCGCTGCCGACGCAGTTCAACAACCTTTCTCTCTGCACACAGTTCAGTTCAGTTCAGCTCAGTTCAGCTCGGTTTTGGTTCGGTTCAGTTCAGTAATGCACTCCGTTCCGAGGAGCGAACCCTGCCCAGCCCAAACCCAACCGAAAGCCTGGCCAGAACCAGCCCACTGCGAGCCCACACCACATATCCTTATATCCTTATATCCCAGACACAAACACCAGTCGTTGTCTCTTTCGCTCGCATGGCCTTGGTCGTGCGGCGCTTTTGCTGAATGGGTGGAAAAAATTAAAAGTGAAACTTAGCTGCGCCTGCCTGGGCAGACGATGACGTCGGCGCAGAAGCTCGGCTCAATTGCAGTCTGCAGTCTGCAGTCTGGAGGTCCTTGCCCTCAGCGGCAGCGGCAACGACGCAGTCACGACCCACGGAGTTTTCCTCGCCTCGCCTCGGCAGAGGCAGTGGCAGTGGCAGAGCGGAGTTTTCCACGCTGCACACTGTCAAGTCCACGTTCACGCGAGAGGAGCGCAAAAAGGACACAGAAGGAGCTGCGAACCCAACCCAAAGTTTCGCAGGACCTTCGCGTCTGTCTGCTGCCTGCGCCGCTGTCGCTGCCACTGCCACTGCCGCCGTCGACTGCTCTGCATCCTTCGACGTCGTCGTCGTCGTCAACGTCATCGCCATCGCATAGCCATCGCATCGCCATCGTCCTGTGTGTGTTTCGCTTTCCGTATTGGGTGTGTATCCGATTGCCCGGGTACGACGACCGTACGTGCCCGGCGGAGTTCATTGAACGCCAGCCGCAGCTCCAGCGATTTATGTATGGAAAGCGAAAAGGATAATGAGCCGAAGTCGACTGAGCTCGATGCCTGGGCCCTGCCCCAACATAACGGGCCCTGCACTGCGCAAAACACGTATTAGCTTAAGGAGAGTTGTTACAGATTTGTTACAGATTTTTAGAAAAAAAGGATGTGAAATAGATTTCAATCTTATGCAATTGTATATCCCACATATCTTATGGAAACTATCTAAAACTGAAGCTATTGTCTGTTAGTTGCTTCTATGAACCAGTCACAATGACATCGAAAGGACCTTTTCTTGCAGTGTACTCACATCCACACTGATGGCGTCGTCTGGCGTCTGAAAACGCCTGAAAAGGGTCGTTCGCCTTTTCTGTTGTCTGGCCCTTATTTTTGTTGTACTTGTGTTTTTTTTTTCAGATGTATGTATGTGTGCTTTTTACTTTGACTTTTTTGTTGTTGTCATGGTCTGGCAACCAAACTCTCGGCCCCGGTCCCGCCCCCTTTCCGCCAATGGGAGGCGGCAGACAGTGGCTGCTCCTTTGTCGAATTTATGCGCATTTTCAATCGCTTTGTCGTAGGTCGTGTTTGTTGCTGGTTGCTGGTTGTTGGTTGCCGTTCCGCCATTCCATTTGTCGTCAAGGTAATGTGTCGCCCACAGGATTATGGATTTAAGCCGCTTCCTGGCGAAGTGTCCTGATCCGCCTGCCAGCTCAAAGGACAGCGGTGAAGAGGGCTCAACGGTGATTGGTTTTCTACTCAAAAGTTTTTGCACTTTTAATTGTTGCACAGCGTGTGTGTGGCTTATTGATTTTCGCCACAGGATAAATGGGCATTTTCTGCTGTTCTTTTTCTTCCGTTGAGTATTTTCTGGTAGCCATGACATCATCAGCCAAATCACTTGGCTGCAGTTGCATTTGCATTGCCTCATCGTCGCTGCGCCGCTGCCTCTGCCACAGGCTCTGCCGGCGTCGACGGCGACGTCCATGTCTGAGTCTGGGTAAAAAGCATTTGACCTTTGGGTTCGTTAACCCTTTTGTACGCTAGATGATGTAAGCCACGGCACTGAAGGACCTGCAACAGAAGTTTAAAATAAACATTGACGTGACAGTGGGTAAAAACTGCATTCGATGAAGCACTTAAAGATAGAAACGCCCTTGCTGCATTGGCAATCTAAATTTGCAAGTATAATCATAACTAATTAAACCGCAAACAAACACATTTACATTAATTACATCAAGAACAGCAACAACAACAATGCCATGCAAATGGAAAACTTTCACTGCGCAGTAGGGCGAAAATTGCCAACTGATAAGGAAGCAAAGTGCAAACGAAAAGCTTAGCGAAGCAACAAAAAATAAACACTTGAAGCGTAAACTGCATTGATAAGAGAAATGCAGGCCCAAAGGGGGGAAAGGGGCGGCAAAGGGTGCGGCGCCCCTTTGAAAATAGCACTTAATTTATGATTATTTGACCTACGTCAAAACAAAGTGGGGAATGAATACATGTAATCAGCAAATGCTCAAGGGCAAGCCTAAGCACACAGAAATAATAGGGAAACAATAAAAAATCCTATTGATTTATTGCCATCAACAGCAACAGCTGGTAAAGTTGCAAAACAATTAGTAAAACACCCAAAGATAATTCAGTAGAGCAGCAACAAGCCAAGTTATACAACAAAATTTCTATTAGTTATTATTCTTCTTAAAAGCATGGAAAGGGATTGCAAAAAGTGTGTTATTTTATTTTGATTACCTTCGAATGTTGTTTTAATTTGTTTATCTCCGAATGTTATTTTAATTTGTTTATCTTTGTATGTCATGTGTACTTAATTATGCAAATCTTAAAACGAATCAAATCAAACACGTTGCACATTTATTTCAATTACGTGCTTCGGCAAAAAACTGAATGAACTTAATTCTTGCGAATGGTTTAATTAAATACTTTCGTTTTTGTAGAATTTGCATTGAATGTGGTACAAAAAAATAAAAGCAACTTTTTTTAAATTGCTTTTAAAATTCGCGTATTTAATATACTTTCGCTTTTAGTCGTGTTGCTTTCTTTGCGTTCGAATTGAATTTTTAATTGATTTACAATTTACGATTATTAACTGACAAAATGCCCAACGACTTGACTGTACAGTGCGTATCGGCTAAGTGCTCTTTGCAGGAGTGTGAGCAGTTCAATCGCCTTTCCTCACTCTCGTTTGTGGGGTGGAGATTGCATTCGTTTTTGCACATGCGCCCTGCGAAGTAATAGCAAAAGCAACAGCAACAGCAACAGCAACAAAAACAAAAGAATGCACAATATTTTCAAGGTTAAAGTGCAACGAAACCGCAACACAATACCTAACCAGCCAAAAGGGGGTGGATTATGAGTGGGTGGTGAGTGGTGAGTGTTGGCTGCTCTGTTCAGAGAATCATCAGCATACAAATAACAAATAACTGGCATACCTTTTGTTCAGTGTCCTTGAAATGCTGATATTAATTTCACGACACTCTGATTAGATAATCACCTGCACACACCCACTGTGCACCCTACATCCCCCCCAGCACCCCCCTCCATACCCTTCTTGTTTTTTTCAAGTTTTTTTCTCGCAATGCGGATGAGTGAGACGAATGCGGCAATTTTTGTTGTTTTCGCATTCAATTCGCATGCACATTCTCGACTTGTGACTCAAGGTTATGATGATGATGATGATGCTCTAGCTGAACGCTGTGCCCACCCGCCCACAGCCCCTCCCCCCTTGCTCCGCTCCCCACCCCACTGCCACCCTTTAACGCTGAAAAGCTCACACAAATTATTATTACACAGGCGAAGAGAGCGAGTGCGAGAGAGAAAGAGAGAGAGAGATAATAAACAAATAGCTCGCAATTTTATTTTATCAGCTGCCCCACCTCACCAGCCCCACCCTCGCCCCTCCCCCCTCCACCCTCGTTTCGTTTTTCGCTTTTCGTTTCGTTTTGCATGCACATAAAACTAAATGCAAACTCCCCCCCAAGTGCCCTCCCCATTTGCCACCCCTTACATTTTACATTTCCGGGTTGTGCCCCCATCCCCCACACACACCCTGTATTTGGGCACTGACTGACTGCAAATCATCTCGGCCAACAATGAGAAATATGGATGAACTGCGAGTAATACCGTGTGATGCATCTGTAAGTGCAAAGCGATTCACAGGCCAAACTCACTGTATTCGACTCGAAAGTGTAGCGAATGCGATGTCATAATAGATCAGACCTTGGGCCAAAAGACCTAAGAATGTGTAAACAAAAATTTACAATTCCTGGTTCCGCCTTCGATAGGTATTATGGCTCGGATTATTAGAAATAGCCAGAGACATTGACAAGAAATTCAATTTAGAGTATGAAAAAAACATAATACAAATATATTTAATTTGAAAAAATTATTGGAAGATCTCCAAGATAATTGGAATAAAATCTAGTGATAATCATTACTTAACAATCTTATGAATTCGAGTGATAACTTATACAACCCCTTCTGGAAATTCAGAAGCCTATACTGTTGAAGCACTTCCATTGCTTGCATATGGCTAAATAATAAATATTTACATTACACTTGAAAAAAAACATCGTTAAATTTGTTTATTCATCGAACTGAAAGTACTTAGCTTCGCCGATTTCCTACTTAGATAGAGTGAGATGGCGAACACTTTATGACTGCGCCGCTTTGGCCGAGTGCAGTTATCAGCTGAACGTGCACACACACACACACCATACACTCCACACACAGTTCCATATAGAAGTGCATATAAATGCATATACATTTATATATACATATATGTATATAGATGTGTATAGGTAGAGCGCTAGTGCGGTTAGTACAGTGCAGTTTGTCCTTGAGCGAGCGCTTCCAAGCGGCATGGGAGCCCATTTGGGGCTCTGTGCTGTTTGGCTCGGTTGGAATCGCTTCCCGCAGTGCAATTTGATAAAGATCGATGCATGGCATCATGGCATCGTGGCATCGAGAGCATAGGAGCTTCGCGGAAGTTTCTGTGCATACGCGACATTCGCGGCACACACGGCGTATGCGCAATGTGCTCTTATCACGGGTCGCCAGCGTTCAAGTTGAATGTTGAATGCATCTGCTCAATTGCCTCTAGCTATGTTCCATTCCTATTCTGGTTTTTTTTTTTATTTTTTTGTTAGATTTTGTATGACTATGTGTTGCTGTCTGTGTACTATATTTATTTTTAATTTCGCTGGCGTCGAGTGTGTGTCCTTCAAATGCAATTGTGCGATGATTAGAAACGCAAAGCGCGAACCGATTTTTACTTTTTGTTTCTAATGTCTGTATGTGCAGCTGTTTATTTTCATTTTCACAGCGATAGCGAAAAGCTTTTTTTTGGCGCGCTATCTGCAGTTGCACGCTCACGAATGCAGTTTGTTGATTTAACTAGAATATTGTTGATTTTTCTATAGCAAAGGCATGCATGACTTCCTAGTGTGTCGAACGCATCTGTAAGTTGCGCAAAGGGGTTGCCGCCATTCCCCCAATGCCCCCACACCCCCACTGAAAATCGAAAGTATCTCGTGAAATGGTGAAACCCACTAGCTCGATTCTTCCTCATATCGTCTGCATATTTTTGGCTGACGGCGCCAGCTGGCAAAAACCCACACCCAAAAGTGGATGGCCATAGACAAGGGATGGGAAAATCACGAGCAGCCAGAAATCACTTTCTGCAGATCGTTTTCGCACATTTCCGCACTCGCAGACACAGAATCCAAATGCAATTCGCAAGTGCAAGTGCAAGTGCATTAGGCATTAGGCATCATTCAGCACATACTGACATTCAGATAGATTCACATAGTCGGTAGTGTTGCAATTTGCATCCGTGTCGCATTTGATCGCCGCGGCTCGGGAAAATCGTATTTCGTATTTCGCATTCGCATTTCGCATTCTACGTGCGTGCAGTTCGACGAGCGGACGGAATCGGGATTCGAGCCACTTTGTAGCTCCTTTTGGCCACTTGATTGGCTTGCCGGGGGAGTTGAATATATAGAGCCGTATTATATATCTGTGTCAATTGGGTGAGTCTACAACCACAACCACAACCATCCCCCCAAGCCATCAGCCAATGGCCTCCAAAGTGAGCTTCCTGGTTATGGGATTGCACTCAACTTGATTGGGGGGCGCGATATCATTTCGTATTAATAGTTGAGCAACTTGGGGCGGCGATAAGAAGCGTTCCTGGTATTTCCTGCTGCAAATAGCTCAGGTTTCTGATGAGGGAAATCCCTATTGCAGCTAATCTGCTTGCGGATGTTTGCAGCTGAATACAATTTGTTTATTCAAGCTGGCGTTTAACCATGAATACCCATCAAAACTCTCCCTTAATTTATGCAATCAAAATAAAGTGATCACGCAATTATTGGTTTCCCAACAAATTGTTCAAGCGACACGACCCTCAAGGCGATGGCAATACAACTTCCCTATTTCTGGGAAGGAACTGAATGGCCAACCTTGCACAATAAATTCATGATTGCGCAGCTGAAAATGTCCGAAAAGAAAAAGAAAAAAGTAGGGAAACTATCATTTTAAATAATCGACAAGCAACCACCAATAAACCACCGCTGCAACCACTAGCCGCACCACCGAGCCACCGCACCACCGAACCACCGAACGAGAAGCTTTTCGCCAGCGGAAAGCGCTTTCACAACCCTCTCTAGCTGCGAACTTTCCGAGCGAGAATTTGAGAATCTTCAACGGGATGCAATTGGTATTGGTGCAATGCCGGTTGTTGTGTCTCTCTGTGTGTGTGTGTGTGTGTGTATTTTCTATGTATGCGGAAATTGCAATTTTGAGCTTTTTTGGGGTCTACGCCGGTTGGATGTGGGTCAGTAGTAGGAGCTCTCGGTTGGCGGCGTCAACGTTTCCCTAGCTCTTCTTCACACAAAAATATACATTGCAACCGAAAAAAAAATCAGCAAAAATATCAAATAAATATTTCTACTTCAACCTTTGTTCGGATTTTCGTACATTTCACTTCCGCCTGGCGAATTTCGACGGAACACGGGAATGTCGCAGTGCAAGTAGTAGAATGCTGACCGAGCAGCAGCAGGAGCTCCGTAGTCGTAGTTTGTCAAGCCAAGCCGGACGGCCCCACAGCCGGAAAATTATTCCGGGGCGGGCGGCGGGCCACACGGCGTATGCGTAACGAGAGAACGAAACGGAAAGTGATGCGTAATTTGCGGGCCCAGCCAACAAAAATTAAAATAAAAATCAAAATACGAAATACAAAATATCGGGCATTAGTGCAAGGCAAAATATATAAAATCCGCAATCAATTAGCAGCCATATAATAATCAAAAGCCCAGCAAAAAGAAAACGGGTATTCTTCTAGAAAGAATAAGGAAAAAAATTGAAAGCAATGTAAGGGAAAAGCCAGTAAATGCAAAACGAGAGTACAAAGCGCAGCAAACGGCGGCCAAATGAAGAAGAATAATTCAAGTGAGTTGTCTTCGAGGAATTTTCATTTCATTTTCACAACCGGTGATGCGGTGGGTGGGCGTTGGGTGGCCATGCCCCTGAACGTGAACGTGTAACCTCCACTAAGGCCGTAATCTTGAACTGCACCACCAACCCAAGTGCCACCTACCCTCCCCCCTTTTCCTGGATAACCCCCTGCACTCGCTACTCGTCACCGTTGTGCAGTTAGCTTTTTGCAGTGACGATAACACGAATGCAACACTGTGAAAATGCTGAAGAGCTTTTCCAGGTTGAGGGAGCGAAGGGGTTTAGATGCAGCGGGTGGGGGCTAGGAGGCGCCTCTATTTATAGCGCCAAATTATGACTATTTCTAAAATGAATTTCTCCCATCCTTTGTGCCATTGCAGATCAAGTAAAACTTCAACCACAAACAACTAGCAGAATAAGCAGCCACCACTGAACCCCCCACATATATATATATATAAAACCAGCACATATATATACGCAGTGTTAGCTGAGCAACAATCCTAGCTATAGTCGCCATGCATGGACATCACAACCACAACCATCTGCCGCAGCAGCAGGCACAAAACCAGCAGGAGCAGCAGGCGGCGGCCATCATGAAGGCAGCCAACCAGCCCCACCAGCCGCACCAGTCCCACCATCCCGCCCACAGCCATCCGCTCAACCATCCGCATCCACATCCGCACCAGCATGCCCAGCCACATCCGCATCCACATCCGCATCCGCATCACAAGCTGTCGGCGAGAAGGGCGCGCAGCCGGAGTCGAAGTCGCAGTCCGACGCCGGATGGCAATCAGGACTACGATGTGACCAGGATGCGGGAGGAGGACTTCGAGCGGCTGGCCGTCTACCTGGTGCCGGATGTCCAGGCGGAGCGGGGACTGCCCAATCGGGCGGACAAGACGCTGCCGCGCAGCCTGACGCTCAAGTCGTCCATGGTCTACTCAACGCCAAATGTTAAGGTACGAAAGGTTCTACAAAAATGAAAATAGAATTATATTGAAAAGCCCTGAGAAAGCCTCAAAAGAATTTAAAGAAAACTGTGAAACTAATCCTTATATTTTGAATACTTATTTACCTTACAGACTGAAGGAGTTTGGAGCAGCGGGGTCATCCCACGTGGCACTCGCTTTGGCCCATTCGAAGGCATTCCAACCTCTAATTATCCCAATGATAAGAATAAGGCGCGCTATTTCTGGCGGGTAAGCATCCTTTACTATTTTTTAAACTTTTATCGAAGGGTTAAGCATCTGTTGTGGGCTTTCAATTCATTTGCATCCTTTGTTTGCCTCCGTTTTTGGTCACAACACCTCCGCCACCAAATGTATGGTTTGGGTGTTGCCTTAAATGAATCATTATAAAAATCACCTAAAACATGCTTCCCCCATCCAATCATCCAGCTGAAAAGTAAACAAAAATCGATATATGCAACTAACCAAATCGTTTCTCTTTAATTTTTATTTCATGTGATCTAATCTTAAACCATCCCACAATTACCCAACCAAAATGAACACAAAAATATGTATAACCAAACAAAAAACAAACCGTACATAAATTCAAAATTATACCTATTGCATTTTGGAACGAATTCGATTTGATTGTGGTTAATCAGGTGCAGGGAACACGCCACATAACCTACGGGAATATTAAGGTACCACTCACGATTTATGCTTTCCTTGATTTCTATTTGTTGTCTTTGACTCCCAAAACTATACACCCGCTTTTCCAGCTAATCCCAAAATCAGCACAAAACCCCTTTTCTAACTAACCGTGCACTATAAATCTATCTGTTGTGTATCTTACAAAATTTTAAGAATTTAAAAGAGTATTACTTGAAATACGTTTATATTCTTAAATATTTTCTAAGGCGCATCCCTCAATCTGTTTTCCTTGTAGAATGAGCTATGCCTGTACTTCCTTGTTGTGCGTCTTGTGTCGTATGCTTTCTTTTGTTCAGTTTCTCCAGAATTTTTCTAAATATCCCCCTTTCCCGCCGCTCTCTTCTCTTCCTGTAGATCTTCAAGGACGATGACTACTATTACTTGGATGGCTCAGATCGCTCGCAGTCCAATTGGATGCGCTATGTGGCCTCCGCTTATAGTCTGTCCGTGATGAATCTGGTGGCGTGCCAGCACCAGGAGAACATCTACTTCTACACCACCCGCGACATTCTGCCCAACGAGGAGCTGATGGTGTGGTACTGCAAGGACTTCGCCAGTCGCCTGGGCTACGATGTGGATCCCGAGACGACGATCTTCGGCGCCTGCAAGCAGGCGGTGGATGCGGAGGAGGAGGCGGACGAGGAGGAGGAAGAGGCGGAGGGGGAGGACGGAAAGCCGCGATACTCGATGCCAGCTCCGGAAATTCCACCCGATGTGGCCGTTAGTCACATAACCTACGTCATGGGCCTCCATCTGCCTGTGGGCGCGGGAGGTGGTCCGGCCAATGGATCGGTTGCGGGTTCCGTTTCCGGTGCCACGCCTCCGCCCCCAACTGCCACGCCCTGCTGCCGCCGCTCCAGTCCACCCGCCCACGTCAGCACCACCAGCTCCACCTGCAACTCCCACCACCCGCACATCCAGCATGGTCGCCACGCCTCCGTGATCATCGGCCAGGATCGCTCGCCATTGGCCAGCAGCGACAAGGATACGGCGGGCTCTCCCCTGTCCGGTCTGGACCATCAGATGACCCCGCAGGATGGCAGCGTGCGGTCTGTGAGATCGGACGAGGGCTACCACAGCAACGAGTGCCACGAGGATGGACTCACCCCACCCGAGGATTCCAGCGACAGCGAGAGTGAGCATAACTACGTGCTAGACTGCTCCAAGAAGGCAATTGCGCCCAAGGAGACAGTGATTGCCCAGGCCCAAAAGCCCAGCAGTTCGCCACCGGCCGTGGTTATTGCTAACACCACTACCAACTCGATGAACAGCCACAATTCGCCCACTGCGACGCCCATTTGCGAAGCGGACAAGAATGAGTACAGAAAGTTCAAGGTGAAGATGCCGCTGAAGTACGAGTTCAAGAACAAGAGCTGCGTGAAGCAGGAGCCAAGCCTGAAGGAGGTGGACCAGGAGATGTCCCTGCCGCAGGAGGAGGAGGAGGATCAGGTGATGCATCCGGAACCCGATTCCATATGCCCATCCACCACCACCCATCTGGGCGATGAGCACATGCTGATGATGGAACGCGAACGTGAACGGGAGCGGGAGAGGGAGCGCGAAAGGATTCAGGAAAGAGAACCATCCAACCAGCAGCCCGCCTCCTCCACGGTCATCGTGCTGGAGCACAACTCCGGCGGTCAAGCCCGCACCATTGTCCCACTGAGCAAGCCCTACTACGAACCAGATCCGCCGGGCGAACGCTACATGCGATTTGGCCAGCCCTCATCCAGCATCCTGGAGACCATCCTCACCAGCCAGCATCGCTTGGAGGCGGCCGCTGCTGCGGCAAATGCCTGTCGCCAGGCCAATGCCGCTACACCACCGCCCACTTCGCCCACGGAGATGGCCTACAGCTACAAGAAGTCCCAGCGATACGGCAATGCCGTGAGTCCGGACAGCAGTTCCAACCTGGGACAGAATCCCGAGCAGCTCTCCTCGTCGGCAGTGGTGGTCGGTGAACAGGAAATGACCAGGGCCACGTTGATCAAGGGAGAGTGCTCACCACCACCGCCCAGCCATCATCATCACAATGTGATCTTCTCGCCCTCGAGACATGCTGCTTATCTGGGTGCCGGAGAGGCGGGTGGACACTCGCCGAGTCCCGGCTATCCTGGCTATCCCCACTATGGAGCTGCAGCCACCTCGACGTTTCATTCACCACCACACAGTTCCCATTCCCCGTTCGATCGCCAGTCGAATGCGTCCAGTGGCGCCGGTTCGGCCACCAACTTGCATTTATTGCAAACCAGCACCCAGATGCTAAACCATCCGCTGATGCAGCCCCTCACTCCCCTGCAGCGTTTGTCCCCGCTGCGGATCTCCCCGCCCAGCAGCCTGAGTCCCGATGGTAACTCGTGTCCGCGCAGTGGCAGCCCCCTGAGTCCCAATTCCTTGGCCTCCCGAGGCTACCGATCGTTGCCCTATCCGCTGAAGAAGAAGGATGGCAAGATGCACTACGAGTGCAATGTGTGCTGCAAGACCTTTGGCCAGTTGAGCAACCTGAAGGTGCATCTGCGAACCCATTCGGGCGAAAGGCCCTTCAAGTGCAATGTGTGCACGAAGAGCTTCACACAGTTGGCGCACCTGCAGAAGCATCATCTGGTGCACACGGGCGAGAAACCGCATCAGTGCGACATCTGCAAGAAGCGTTTCTCGAGCACCTCCAACCTGAAGACCCATCTGAGGCTGCACAGTGGTCAGAAACCATATGCCTGTGACCTCTGCCCGCAGAAGTTCACACAGTTTGTGCACCTGAAGCTGCACAAGCGACTGCACACGAATGACCGGCCGTATGTGTGCCAGGGTTGCGACAAGAAGTACATCAGTGCATCCGGCCTGAGGACCCACTGGAAGACCACCAGCTGCAAGCCCAACAATCTGGAGGAGGAGCTGGCCATGGCAGCGGCGGCTACTTCGGAGTGTTTGGGTAGGTTTCAATGGCACACAGCGCTTTAAGAAACTGAACTAACCATGACATTTTTACATACACTATGCAGATAAAGACCATCCCGAACCGGACTCCCGAGAAGCCTACGAGCAACTGACGCAGCACATGCATCCGGCGGTGCATCCGGGATTGAGGCACCTCTCGAGTGGAGGGCAGTCACCGCCACGCCTCATACCCCTGGGCAATCACATGGCGCCACAACAGCAGTCGCATCAGCAGCAGCAGCAACAGCATCAGCAGCAGGGCGTGCCACCGCCCCACTTGCTGATGACGCAACATTCGGTGGGCCCGGCACCCATGCTGCTGACCACCGCCAGCCAGTTGCCACCACCGCCGCCACATCATCAGCAGAACTCGCCCAGCCGCCTGCTGCAACACGGCCACCCACATCCGTTGCAGCAGATGCAACAACAGCAGCAGCAGCAACAGCAGCACTCGCCCAAGGGACTCAAATCCCTGCCAGAATCGGGGGTGTATCTGCATGGGCAGCATGTGCAGGCGCAGGAGAGCAGACCATCGGTCATTGAGTCCTCCAACCAGCCCATGATCATCGAGTGCACGTAGAAGGTACAAGGTACTGGTACATGGTACATGGAATTCGGAACGGACATGGAGCAGCTGCAGACCAGACCAGGAAGTGATGGAATCCAAGTGCAATAAAATTAATTAGAGTTAAGCGACAGACAGGCAGACAGACAGACGTTACCCCTTTCAAAACAAAAAGGATAACAACAACAAAAAGATAACGCAGCACAAGTAAACGTAAACGGTATTATTATATAGTTGTACATAGTTAGAGATTCCCTCGTAAATTTTTGATCCTCCCTAAACCCTGAAATTGAAATTGAAAACTCATTTTCGCGCTATGAAAACTAGATCTCACCAATTGGCAATCCCATGAATTCTTCTTCTCATCATTATCAGCATGGCAGGAGAGCACTAAAGGCATATTATTTTTGATAAATATTTTATATAAATACACCGAACATATAAAACGGAAGTGAACGAAATTGGTTAACAGAAAGCGATTGTTAATGGGAAAATAAATGGAGCCGGCAGCAGATGAGAATTTTGCGGAGAAAACTGTGAACGAGAGAAAGAAAATGCATTTAGACTTGACTTTCGATGATTTTCCAGTTCTGATTTGTCGTCTCACCCTCGCTGTTTGTTCGTTTGTTTGTTTGTTTGTTTGTTTGTTTGTTGAGGCGCGCACCTTTAGATGTAGATTACATATAAACGAGTTAAAGGATAAATAAGGATACATTTACATACAATACATAGATTCAAGTTGCCTTATTTGAATTTCGTTAGCACTGAGATCCGCGGAAAGAACAACACAGTAACCGAAAACATTTCGAACATCTCTGTTCAGTAAGAGCAGACATCTGCAAAGCTTATATACGTATTTTATATATGAATATATCATTATTATACATACGAGTATATATACATATTTATATATATATATTTATATGTATTTTATCATATATATACACAAACGGAAATGCAGCAGCAAACAAATGATAGCAAAACTGTAAATAGAAGGAAACCTTATTTCGGCATCTGTTGAACTAGTATCGCCTAGCTATATATAATTACGTAGACCTCTAGGGATTACCATTACCATTATCATTATTATGATTACTATGATTATTACGGAAAAAAAAGATATACAAACTAAGCAACAAACAAAAGAAAAAAAACGTAAAGAAAACTTAGCTGAAAAATCGGTGCTTTTGACTGTTTCCATTTGTCCACGTTTACATTTACGATTGTATTTGTACTTCGAAACATATGAATTATATTGTAAACCACACTAAATATATATAAAATATATACAGGTTAGTATAACACTCTAGGATATCTCCCCACAAGCTACTTTGCGCCTTAATAATTCAACCTTCCTCCAGCTCCTTTAAGTCCTTTAACTCCTTTCAACACAAACAACAAAAAAAAAAACGGAATCCAAAAAATTTGCTCGTATTGTACTTTACCAAAATTATGCTCTCAATTAGTCTTCGTTTTCGTCTGAATATTATATATATATGAAATCTTTAGCTAAACATAAGCTTATAATCTTAATGAGGCTGACTAGCTTTAAGTATCCACATAAATCTATTAAGCGCATATTAATTAAATTAGCCACTAAGCTCTGTATATTAAAGGCTGAGTCCCAGAACTCGGCTTCGATCTGTAAGACACAACACCAATTCGTAATAATTAAGTATTTGTCTTGTAAAGTACGAGATACGGGGGTGGGGAGTTCGGGGAAATTCTATGGAATTCCGATAATTGAGACTAAGACTATGCAAAAGTTTTTGTATTTTTGTATTTGATACAAAGCTAGCAGGAGTTAGGAATGGAGTGACGATGAGATGTTTTAGCCACGTAATATCTAGTTTAAGCTAGCCCTAAGATTTCTAAGCATATGCAATATTTATACGCATAATATTTCTAAAACAAAAAAAAAAAACAAAAAAAGCAAAACGCAGAAAAGATGAGACAAGCCTACATACATGGAAAATATAAAAGAAGATAATCAAAATTATACAAAAAAAACACAAAATTGATTTTTTATTTCTCCTTTGGTTTTAAACTCACATTTGTTGGTTGTGCAATCATCTAATTATTATCTTTAGTTCTGTGCAATAGTTCGCGAATTTATGTTTATGTTTACGTTTCTTTTCGCCATCATTTAATCGACTTGAAACTTTGAAGACAGTTACGAAAATCTACTAAAATAAGCGACATACATAATACTTTCCTATTTGTGAGACTGAATGAATTACTATATATACAATACTCGTAACTCATAGAAATCAAGAAATCCCAGCTCCATCAGCAGCCCCATCTTATAGATGGTCTGTGAAGTGGACACCACGGAAACCCAGACATTTCGATATATATTTTACCGAACCTTTTGTTTGAGCAAGCATTGTAATATATTACGATACGAATATGGATACTTCTAGGCATATAGATATATATTTATACAAAGCACACATACATACGTAGTCGTAGAGAGCTATAGCTATAGCTATTTATACATACGAACAACCAATGGCCCATGGTTAAAGCGCCCAACTTTGTACAGTAATTGAAATCTGTTTCAGGATTCAAGCAACGTGACGACACAACGTAAATTTAAATGGAGAATAAATGACTGCTTCTTAGTGTTATAAGTGACTCTGATTTAGGTCGAACACACACTCATACACCCTCACCCACACACACAGAAAAACACACATACACACAAATGATTCAAGGATCAATTCTAGAAATCAAATCCAAATATATATTCCATTATATATTCAATAAGTCTATCGTATACCTTTATTGCAATCAATATTTCAAATGTATGAATCTATATAATTACAATTATCTATAGTTCAGCCCTATATAGATCATGTAGAGCCTTTGTTATACGTATGTATGTCCTATGAAATTGTTTCCCCACTCTCTCTCTCTCACTCTCTCTCATATACACAAAATGTACAAAATTGGTTCTCATAAATAATTAAAAATTAGTAAAAAGAAACAACAAAAAACGCAGCGAATTTCATTTGCAATCGAAGCGAAGCCCAATTAAAAATGCAATTAAATGTAATCATTTTAACATTCGAGATGGAGATTGAGTTTCTGTTTGAACCCACTTGAAAAATAAATGTTGATTTATACGAGCCTCAAGGTATATACACGCTTATATATCACTCACCTCTTATACCACAATAAACGAAATAATTGACTATATGCATATTTATACGCCAATTACATGCGAAACATCTTAAGAGAATGCATTGAAAAACCAAACCGAAATCGAGCAGAAAACAAGAATTATCTAATTATTTGAATGCAACTTAAATTCCTATTAATTATATATGAAATATCTCTATAAAATATCTCTAAAGAATCACAATTAATAACAGTACGAAAAGAATGAATAAATACAAAAATATTTCATACTAAAATCAATTGCTGCTTGAGTTAGACACACAAAAACTTGGCATACTTTTGGGGGACTTAACTCTTCAAGGCGGTTGCTCAACATTTTCTTTAACATTAAGAGAATTGTTTTGGATCGAACGACTTAGCTATTTTAGGTGTAGTATATTCCACTATTTGTGCAACTAAATTGTATCCAATTTGATTAAATTCAGTTGCTACGTGCCAAGGCAGCTTAACGCGACTAAGAGCTCTTTGACGGTCTGTCACTGCAAATGGAAACATCAATCACATGTCAATCTACAATGAAAGTAGGGCACTTCAATGCTTACACTCACATGTTAACCCCCCTGGACATGCAAATTGTGTGCGTTTTACGCATAAAAGGATGGCAACAAAAAAACGTATCCTGATTATCGACGGGAAAACGAGGCGAGGCGAGGAGGGAGTCGAGGTGCCATGTCGGGTCAAACGCGTGCTGTGCGGAAATGCCACATGCACATGGCTAAATGGAGCGAATGCATCCTCCCATCGCCGTTTTCCTGCACCCCAACGTGCAACCCACCCTCCGCGCTCTTTCATCTGCGATTTTGCATAGCAAAATCCAGCCGGGCTGGAATTTTCCTCATTTTCATGTCAGCCTTGATTTTGTGTTTGGCAACGTTTTATAGTTAAAGCCGATTATTTTCATGGCCATTGTGTAGTCGCTCCCCCCCGTCCACAATGCCCCGTCTGGATGGATATGCCTTGAACTGAACCTATCCTCGGACCCTCGGACAATGCCCGGCTGCACTTCCCCAAACTTCAATTGCATTCTCTGTGTGAATGCGCCAGGACGCCTTGTTAATCCTGTTCCAATTACGCACATGTGAGTGCCTGCCATTTCATCCCATCCCATCATATTCCATACCATCCCATACCATCGCCTGCATCCCTAATGGGCACTTTCGCTCTCGCCGTGTCCTTTGTCCTTCTGGCCGGCTTTGTCCATCGACCACTGGCCATCGGATCGGGATTGGGAGCGGCAGGCTCAGGGCAGCCAAAATATTGATTACAGACTGTGCGACGGCTGGCTCGAGCTGCATTGTTTTGGGTTCTTTAGCATTTATTTACTATTGATAAAAAATCAAACTGACCCTTGGTGACCCCTCCAGCATTAACAGCACCCGCCCTCCTGCTTTTCTCATGGTTTTTTTTTATCCAGTTTGGCCTTCGATTGGTTCATGTTACCTTTTTATTTGCGCTAGCTGTTTTTTACATCAATGCCAAAACAAGCTTAGAAGCATTAAATGATAAATAACTAAATCCAAATGTCTCAAATTAGCTGCATTTTATTTTATAAATTATTATTTGTCATGCATCTAAATACTTTCAGTAGCAGTAGTTGTACGTTTTCTAAACTAAGATGCATTTCTATCTCAAAATAAATGCGTTTTATTTTATAATTTATTATTTGTCAAGCATCCAAATATTTTCAGTAGCACTAGTTGTACATTTTCTAAACTAAAAAATATATTTTAAATATCTGTTTCGCCAAGAACGTTTTAAACAATAGGTTTTTTAATAGTAACTCACAAATTAGATCGTAAAATTATCTTCAATTTGTCTTACTTATTTCTGGTAATTTTATAAAAATGTTCTGCCAAATCCATCCATTCAAGCCACTCACACAGCAAATCCATCGGACTCTTGCCAAATTTACGAACCACAAAGTGTTCATCTGATGCCTCCCTTGTGCATTCGATCCTCGATACAGTTTCCGCCCTCGGATCCACTGTCATCAATGGCATTGGTCATCGATTCGGCATGCCGGCGTGGCACGTGCCGAAATTAATTGCTACAATCCGGAGTCGCAGCACGCAAAGGGAAGAAGAGGGAGGAAGAGGCAGGACGAGCGTTCGCAAATATGTTGCACAATGCATCCAGGGGGTGCACATTTCATATCTGCCAGCAGCGAGGGGTTGAAATGCAACGAGGATGCACAGCTGCCCGGCACGCGACTGAGGCGAGGGTTGCAGGGCGCCAGTTGTGGTGCAGTTTTTTAGTGCAATTTTTTGGCAGTCACCAATGGGAGTAGTTCGCTTTTTAGCGGCATCTTTTTTTAGGAAAGTGATCAGCCTATCGGAATAAGGCAGGATTTGGGGTGATTAAGTGTTTCATTTTATAAATTACATCTATTTGTACTTTGAGTGAAAAATGGAATTGATAAGATAATTTACATTTGTACATAGTTTGCCCATAGTCTCGGCAAATCTGTAAGTGGTTCTTTTAATGATTACATGTTTTACACAATTTACAGCTTTATTGCAAAGGTATTTCCAATTTGAATTTAGATATAGTTGAATTTTTACCTAAATTTACCTAAGGCAAAAAAGACAGCTTAACGTAAAATAAAAAACTCAATTAATAAAATGCTCATAAAAAACGTTAATTGAAACCTATTCAGTCTGGTTTGTATAACAGTTAGGCTTTTCAAGTATCCTGAAGTGCGCTGGTCTCACGCACTTTTCGAGTGCCCTACACAGATGCAGATACATCCGAATCCAAGTCCGAATCCGAATTCAAAATCCGAATCCGGCATAGATAAATTTCGCTCTCACTCTAGCGCGCTCTCTGCACGTTTTGCGATGCTTCTCCCCGCGATCGTCATGTAGAGTATCTGTCAGATACATTTACGCGCTCAACTCAACTCAACTCGAACCGAAACGGGGCGAATTCACTCAACTCAGCTCGACAATTTCCACGCTCACTCACCGACACACCAACACACACACACGAATATTGTTTTCAAGATACTGAGCCAAATATTTTTCGGGCCTGCTGCGACCTTCCTAGAAATAGTCAAACGCAACGCGGAGTCAGTGTGACGAAGTGCGTCGTGCGCAGCGGCAGCGTTTTCCTAATTTCCCCTTAAGTGAGCCACAAAATAAAATCGAGAAAGTGCTGTAGCTGTGTGAGTGCGGGCAGTGAAAGATACAGATACAGATACAGTTACAGATACGGATCTTTGGCCACATGTCTGTGCGTTGGCTGGAAAACCATGCATTTGCAGTGAAGTTTTGAGCAACATAGAGTTTTGGAGCGAAAAATCAAACAATTTAAGTAAACTCCAATTTAAAATCAAAAAAGTAAAAACACAAGAAGGCAGCATGGAAAACATACAGTTGGAAAATGGCTTGGAAAGGAGGACCACCAGCCAGAGTTCCACTTCATCAGGTTTGTTTAGAATATGGAGTAGAGTGAAACTAATTTCCAACTAATGCATGAACGTCACACAAACGTCCGTCTACACATTCCCCTCTTCTGCCCACAACAAACGTGTTTTGTGTTCCAAAAAAAGCGACAACAAAATTCAATAGGAAATCTTATCAAACTGATTGCTGATTGGCTGTGCGATCGCCCTAATATTTGGTTTCTGTTTTTGTCTGGTTTTTTTGTTATATACTGCGCAGTTCTTTATTCGCTGGCGTGTGTTTTTCACGGTTTCTGTTGTGTTTTTGCCATTCGTTGATTTGATTTTTTATTGGCAATTCGGTGGGGGGGGTTTCTATATATATGACAGAGGTGTCATCAACCCCCGAACGTTGACCGACTTACCATCACACGTCGATCAAGGACACAGCCCGGCCAGTTGAGGATTATCCTCGCCTCAGTGCATTTGAGGCGTTAGATCTGCGAGACTTACAAAGCTAATTGAATGGGGAAACCAGTTTGCGACTTACCTATAAGAAAAGAAAAGGGAAACCAAGGCAGCCAAAAAGGATAATCGTGTAATGGTGGTGGTTTGGCCAAACTGAAAGATTTTCATTCAATTAGGTTTCTTATCAGACGCAACAGAATTTCCAAGATCTCAAAAGTCCATTCACGTTCGCGCTGGAAATGAGTAAGAAAATTGCTGGAGCAGGCCGACCTAGAAATGCCAGCAACCCCCGAAAATGAAAATTTCGTTTTCAGATAAGCCAGAGAAGCATGTGAATGCACTCCGAGTATCTGGGCATCTAGGCATTGAGGCATTTCGGCATCTAGGCGATACTACGAGTACTCGAGTACCAGGGCCCATTTCGAGAAATAGATAAGCTGCCAGCGGAATGGGAGCGAGCGAAGTGAAAACAATTTATGAATGAATGAATGAATGAGCCAGCCCAAATGGATGGGCGTGTGTGTGAGTGTATGAATGCGCGAGTGAGTGAGATGAGCCCCTGCTTAGATAATGGAATGAATCCGCTCCGCCGCTCGTTCAGTTCTTTCCAAATATTTCTTATAATAACAACGAAACCTGTTTTCTGCCCTCAAATGGGAGTTGGAATGGGGACGTGGAGGGCTACAGAATCGGCGTGGTGAGAGGGCAGGGCAGGAGAACCTAAGCCAAGTTGAACTTGCCTCGCGGCAAATGGGGCAAGGACACGATGAATGTTGTTCAGCTGCCTAACCGCCGCTTGGTCATTTGAATAACAAAACCTTGAAGAGAGGCATTCCCAGACAGGATATCGAATTGGGCTCCGCACTCATGTTTCCTTTTCTCTTGCTTTTCATCCAGCGAATCCTGCAAATCCTGCGAGTCCCGCCGAGGAGTGCGGCTGTGTGCGAGTGGGCAAATGCAAGTGGTTCAACGTGGCCAAAGGATGGGGCTTCCTTACCCCCAACGACGGCGGCCAGGAGGTGTTCGTCCATCAGGTGGGTACTCTTTGTTCGTAAGAAAACACAGATACATTTTCATAGTTTTGGTTCCTTGAAGAGTGTACACTAGTTGTTGTTGTTCTGATAACGCATAGATTATCAGTGTAATTATTTAAATATAAACTTAATTATATAACACCCCTTCAGAGCGTCATCCAGATGTCCGGCTTCCGTTCCCTGGGCGAGCAGGAGGAGGTGGAGTTCGAGTGCCAGCGCACGTCGCGCGGACTGGAGGCCACCAGGGTGTCCAGCAGGCATGGCGGCAGCTGTCAAGGCAGCACCTACAGGCCACGAATGTGAGTTCGCCCACCCAATCCTTTCACTGATTTTCCCCCATTTTCACCACCTACCCAACTATCCACCTATCCACCAATCACCCAAACAGAAATCGCCGGACTCGTCGCATGCGCTGCTATAACTGCGGCGAATTCGCCAACCACATTGCCTCCGAGTGCGCTTTGGGTCCTCAGCCGAAGCGCTGTCACCGCTGCCGTGGCGAAGACCATCTCCACGCTGACTGCCCGCACAGAAATAAGGTAAGTGATCCACTACGATTGCCCATCTCAGCACAGGACTAAGCACACATCCTTTCGCAGACGCAGAGCCACAGCAACAGCAGTAACAGCAATAGCAACAGCAACAGCAACAATAGCAGCAGCAGTGGAGCCCAAGAGAAGAGCGAGGAGGCCAGCTAGGAAGTTCTGGGCCAAAGGGAGTCCTTGGACCATGGACTGGTAGTTGGAAGTTACAAACTTCGTTGACAAGTACAAAATGGAAATCTAAGAAGAGGAAAAACACGCATCAAATCAAAGAAACCCACGTACAACAAAACTAGCTACTACACTTAGATATTAGCGGGTAGAGACACAACCCGGAATAACGATCCTATCCTAAGTTTATTCTCTATTTTTATATTACTTTTTAGGAACCATAGTTAGTAAGGTTTTTCACTAGAGTACAAGTAAACGCATTAAGCCAGTTAGAGAAGAGCATCCCTTGGTCTGCTATCGGAAATCGGAGCTTTTGCAACCTGGGGGCAAACTTAAAGCTCTGGACTGATAAGAAAGTCCTGGTCGCGAGTCACGTGGCCACTGACAACAATGGAGCTTTCCTTGGGGCAACAACAAACGGCTAGAAAAGGCATCACCATGAAAACGCAGAATCACTGTAAGCTTGGAAACCTGAAACCCACCCACCACCCCCTGAAAGTGAAACAGAGTGAGCAGCAGCAACAACAAATGGGTTGGGCGAGGACATGGCCAGGAGCAGAAGGGAAAGGGAAAGTCCTGCCTTTTTTTTGTCTCTCTCTCTCTCTCTTTTTGCGCTCTATCTGACTCTTTGCCACTCTGCCTCTTGGCTCCTGGCCCTTTGGCTGTTTTTGTTGTGGTTTAGTTTGCAACATTTTGTTCGGGCTCGCTCTCTCTCGCGATTTTTGTCCTTCGCCAAGGAAGCAGGAGCAGGATACCCAAAAGGATGCAACTAAGGCCAGAGTCGAGCTCAGTCTCAGTTGATCTCTGCCAGAGAATTGTTGTGTGCAACGCGGCGGAATTTACATTTACAACATTTTAACACAGAAAAATATGAAGACCCCAAAATAAAAGGACACTCAAGTCAAATCATCAAACTTAACCAAAAACAATAACTTAGACAACTAAAAGAATTTCAACAAAGTTAACAAAGCGTTTCAGCAACAAATTTTCAAAAAAAAAAACAAAACCAACAAACCCAAAAACCAAAAAATACATTAAAAAAATTTAAAATTACACACAATAAACGCAAAACGTTTGTACAATTAATTTTTTTTGCATAAAAAGAACATGTTTTTCAACGCATAAGATATACAAATATGGAAACGAAAAATGCTGGCGAAAACTAAGAGTTCAAGGTTAAGAGAAAATGAGTAAATTACCTTTTTTAACTGGGCAAATAATAATAAAGCATCAGCATCCACTGGCAAAAACAATAACAATAACAATGGCAGCGTCAACGTCATCGCATATTCATTTGGGCCAAACCGCACACTCGTACACACACAACACACACACACTTGAGCACAACAACACCAACACAGCCAGAGGCACACAAACACAAGCACACACACACACACACTCTGGGAATTTACAACCAGATTTACATGGGCAGCGCCTGTTATGTAATATCCTCCTTCTGACGCTGTCTCCTGTCATGTTCCAAGTCCTTGTTCCTTGTTCCCTGTCCCCATTTCTCGATTTCCCGATTCTCGCGTACGTACGTGAGTGTGGTGTTTGTGTGTGTGTGTGTGTTTTGGGGGTGTGGCATGGCATGCACCTCGGATTTGCTGGCCCTACGGGTGCTAATTTGATTTAACTCGCTGCATGGGCACGGCATTGAGACTTCGCTGCGAAGGACGAAGGACACTGGCCGCCCAACCCAGCTAGCTAGCTATTGGTAACTCATAAAAATAGGGACGCGCCAAGGTGTGTCTGCACCGCGTGCCATTTTTATGCCATGCAAATCGAGGCCACAACAAAAACACACATACTATGTAGTATCACATATTACGCATACGCCGCGTACGCCTCGATGATGGGATGATGATGATGATGAAAATGATGACTGGGAAGCAAAGAAGTTATTGGGCTGGGCCTAATTAACGAATGTGTGTCATAATGCGACAGGCGTTAGTAGGTCAAGTAGATGCGATGCTGGGCGGTTGGAGGTCGCCGCAGGTTCGTTGGGGGAAAAGCTTTGGCCAAAAGGGCAACCCGAGGACGAGGACGGGAACGAGGTGAGATGAGTCGCGTTTTTGGAGAGCAAACTGGGCGACAAGCGAATGCGAGTGTAAATGTGAGTGTGTGTGAGTGCGAGTAAATAAATAGATGGGCGTTTCTGGCCATTCAGGCATTATTGCACATTCGCCCCGTGGACTAGGGTTTAGGATAATCCCTTACTCGCATTTCAATTATATTGCATTTTTATAAATTCTCAATGTTTCCATTCAATACTTATCTCTCTGACTGTCGTTTGCACCACACTTTCACTTTCCCTTTTTTACTTTACCTCACCCACATTGCGATTTGTACTGGAATTAATGTTTTTCACTCCCTATTCTTGCACAGGCAAATGTAAGAATAAATCTGTACTCTGTAACTGGCATGATTCCAACTAAGGAAAATGAAAACTCTAACCTAAATCAATTAATCTAAATAACTCTCAAACGGTTTAAAGTTCCAACAACACAATGTACAAAGTCTAAACATGTTTAAAACTCCTACTTAAACAAAAAACTAAACCGAAATCGAGGACACTTTAGTGAAAGTGCTAAATCCATAAGGAAACATCACAAAATCTTCCAAATAAACTAAGAAAAGGTAAGTGCCTGCGGAATTTGTTCTTAATACATAATTGTATAGTTTATTCTTAACATTCTGAGTGTTTAAATTTACTATTAATGCAAACTTTTGAGCACCACTTTCCACTTGAATGAAGTAGTTCAATTAAATCATATTATTGTACATGCTAAACTTTGCTTAGGGAGATCGACTCCACGACGAAATTAACTATAAAGGCAACTTTTCCACGGCCAAATTCCATGCGGGTAGTCCGCGACACACGTAAATGCAGCAGTTGTAGATATTCGGTTCCACTTTTCCTTGCTGTACCAGAGATAGGATCGAGCACAGGCTGCCCAGGTGGTAGTTGGGTTGTTCGTCCATCGTGGGCGTGGTTTCCTCTTTTCCTAGAATAAAAAGAAAATAATTTTTTATAATAAGGTAATTAGTAGCAGTCAAAGACATCAACATGCATACTGAAAAAATCTTTAAAATCAGTCAGTTATATCCAAATAAGGACCTACCTTTTATAATGCCATTTTTAAGCCAGGACACGCGATCAATATGTGTCCACGGCATGACTTTGTTATCTCCGGGGGCTAACCAAAGACTCAATATTGTCACCGAAACTGTATCCATATTCCCATCCAAGGCGGGCATGAGAGTGCCCACTACCGAAGGACAGAGAGCTCCGTGGTAATAGTCATGGGCTCCATATAATGCGCTGTACAGGCCTGTGCCCAACATGCGTGTAGAGTCGCAACCAAATAGAAAAACCACGCTGCGAACGCGAGACCGGCAAATTATGCGACCATTGACGTACTGCAGCCCAGAACCGTGACCTGCGTATCTAAAATGAAAGCCATAAGCATTAGAATGTCGTTGTTCCTTTGCAATCATGTCTTACACAAAGCAATCAGCTTGGAGGGCCTGTTTCACTATCACCTCCTCGTTGGGCACGGTTTCGAAAAGATGCTGCCACTGGGAGAGCCAGTACTCAAAGAAGCTGCGCAACCTGCGGCCGGAGTTGACCAAATCCGCATCTGGGTTTATAACACACATGCCACGTTTAATATTTGTTGTGTAGTAGCCATGCTTTATGTTTGATTTGTGATTCTGGAACAAGCGCCATAGGCAGTGCAGAGATTTGACGCGTGAGAATTCCTGGACGGTGACTAGTTGTTCCCAATGGAGGTGGTCTAGTCGCTAAACAACACAAATAATATGACTAAAATCAAGTATGGTATAAAAGTTCAAATGCACTACCTCATCGACCACCAGGATGATGGGAAATCTTCTGCTTGCCAGAGGCTGGCGCTCCTCCACTTCTGTCCAGTCGCCGGCCAAACCCTTGAGCAAATCATACGCCGACTGGATCTCGTTTTCGTTGCTGGACAGTTCATAGCAGATGAGTTTGAGATCTGCGGCGTTCAGCCGATTGGCATGCAGAGCCGCTTGGGAAAGCAAAACACGTTGGTGGGAACCCCATTGATTAACTATACAGAAATCGTCAACACGAGTGTAGGTGGTATTGGTTTGTTTTTGGACAACAGTGCAGTCATATCTTTTGCCAAAGAACAGAAAGGAATACGGAGATATTATGTCCCGAAAGTCAGCGAGAAGTTTCTGAAGTAGATAGCGTTATGATAATGAGATGCATTGATATAATGGTTAGTACTTACGTGGAGAAAGGTATCAAAACCATTCAGCTCCTCCCAATACTTCTGCTTAGCCTCTTTACCTTTCATGTTAAGCGGATCCACGGTTACCACTCGCCTAAATCTTTCCACCAGAGTGCTGTACTCCCGAAAGAGATTGACCATATTTTCGCTGAAAATTCTCAGGCAAATCGGTCCCAGTTGGGGACTTCTACAGTGTCGGAGCAGAGTTAGATATATGGCTCCATCGCTGGCAATAATCTCATTGAAAACGGAGTAGGTGGTGGCGGGATTGAAGCTCTTGCAGAGCTGGACGACACACCACTCTTGGGGCAGACTATTACACTTATCTACGATGCGCGTTAGACCTTCAGTAGGATCCTGCACGTCCTCTAGAAAGTCCAGGTACTCCGGTATTTCGTTACTTGTCTTTTTCGGCGGTTTCTCCTGCTCCATTTGCTGGAGATACTTGATGATGTTCTGCAGGAATTTTTTGCTAACGATAATGTTATTAACGAGTTTTAAAAGAGTTAAGTTAGGATATCTCACCTTTTGTAGTCCTTTTTCTCCAGTTTAGAGGCTGATTTGATCAGCTCCTCTGTGGTGGGACGCTGGTTCTCCAGTTCCGCCGATTCGGTAAGGTAACGCAGATCGGTGGACTGGAACTGGGCTTTAACCTGGTAGTAAATTGAGTGCTCCACATTGCCATTGCGATATTCCTCATCAGCGCGCAGTAAATTATATTCTGTGGAAGAAACATTCGCACGTCGTGAAGTTGCAGTGGGAATTCCGCCGTTTCTGCGTGTTTATTTACTTACCCTTCGCCTCGGGACCCACATCCGCACTGGTGAAACCGGCCAGCACCTCAGCCTCACCACCGGTTTCCAGCATTTCCTAGTGTTTATTATTTAATTAATTGTTTATTTTTAAACTTGAATCCGCAAATTCGCTGCTCCTCTGCGACCGATAACGATAGATGCCTCTTAGCCTTTACCAACACTGAGCTATCGATAGGCGATGTGCGATAGGAAACCAGTTCATTGTGTGGTATTTTCTAGTGCCTTTTTTGAATTGCGCGGCTTAAATCATGAACTGCATTGTACTTAATATTAGTTTAAATCGTAAGCTTGACCACAAATTAAATAAATGAGATGTTAGATGAATAAATATATTTATTTATCTCTAAGCAATTTATGTACGCAATAAAAACGCAGTATTAATTACTGGAAACTTTTTTCTTTACGAACACAGTTTCATAATTGAAAAGTAGTTACAAATTGTATAAAAGCTGATTAAAAGTAATAAACTATAAGGTTACGATTGGAGGCACAATAGCTTTTGGTACACCCTTTTTTGTTTTTTTTCTTTCGGACAGCAAAAAGCTTTTTCCCTTGTTGATGTTTGTGGCCGTTCATTCATAAAAACATGAATCGAGATGAAAAGGTGCAAGAGATTGCAGGTTGGCCGGAAAACAGATGTTAGGGTTGCCACGCCACCTAAATAAGGATGAGCAGCGGAAGCTGCGCAGCAACCACACCCTCTCAAAAAGGAGCCCCGATATCAAATGAATATTATTTGAGGTGTTTTAGAGGCTAATTAAACAATATTTCGGCTATTTTCCCGTTAAATGCAGTTATATTCATTTCAGAGGGTTAACCTTTAGCCCTTAATGCTCTCTAGTTTTTGGCAACCCTAAACCACACCCTCCAGTTGCCCTAAAAACCTTACGCAACAACAAAACCCAAGTACACACATACATATAGACGGCCAATTATTGCATTTGTGAGCCAAGACAACAACAATATATAATCCTTTTAATTTTTGGTTAACTTTTAAGCTGCTACTTTTTGTTGATTCTGAAATTTTTTGCTCAAGACTTTGTGACGTACTTCTGGAGCGCTGCTGGTGGCTCTGCCGACGTCAGCTGCAAAATGCAGTTTTCTGATGAAAGCAAGCCAGAGATAACGGTATTTAACCGATATGAGTGGGAGGCCGGAGCTTTTGTGCCACGCCTATTTCTGGATATGCTTTTCAAGCATTTCTTGAGAAACAAAATGAATTTGAAACTATATTCTCGCTAAAACATTAGTTAAACCTTTTAAAACTATAAAGTGCAAGCGGCTAGAGCGAATAATTACCGTTAGAAAAGCTGCAGCTGGTCGCTGTCTTAACTCAACGAAAGCTTCGTTAAATATTGAATCGGCGCAGGGGCATAGGGCATTCTTCTCTCTTACGTTTTGCCTCTGCCGCAGCCGCGGCCGCTGCCACTGCCGACGGTGACAGCGACGCCGGCGTCAGCATCCTTTCTACTTATTAATTTTGATGTTGCTTTTCACTTTTACTTTGTCGGGAAACGTGCTGTTCAAGAACTTTTGCCTGGTGGGCCAGTGTTGGAAAATAGAGGCGAGCTGGGCTTGATCCTTTAATCGGAAAATTCTCACTTGATTGGCATGAAGGCAAAATAAAACAAAAGGCACCACCACCCCCCACCCCACTAAGTCAGACCTATCACCAAACCCCCTTTAAATTCACTGTCCTTTATTCTTTATGTTTTTGTTGGCTGCATTATTGATGTCGCTAACTCGGCACGTTCGTTGTCCTTTCCGCCTAGCAAATTATAACATTAATATTACATTAACACACACGTACACCGAGTCAACCACACACACACACACACATGTGCATTGGGGAGACATTAAAACTTTCGCACACAGCAGCACATGTAACGAAAGGCCAAAAACAACAAGAGCAGAGCCACCCCAAAAACAAAAAAACAAAGAACAACAAGAAAATAGCGAGAGTGTGTGTGTGTGGCACACATTCCAACAGTTGCAGCGACGCCGCGGTCGACTGCGCAGTCGGCGTCGCAGCATCCCTCTGCATTTGAGCGACTCAAAACGAATTTCGAAGTCGACGTCGACGGTTGTGTTTTGTCGCTTTTTTCTTGCTTCCAAAGAATACTAATCTAAACAAAATAAAGCTTTTAACTAGAACCACAAAAAATAGTAAATAACTAAGTAAATAACCAAGCTGAAAAAATAACAATAATCCGGAGAAACGTCATTGAAAAGCGGAAAAAGTGTAGCATACTTTTCAGCCCCAGTGGAAAAAACGCCCACGAGGCAGACGAAAATGAATTAATCACGTAAAATTCAAGTAACAAACATTCCGCAACAAGAAAAGACATTTAAGTAAATTAAGGTGTGGTGATTTATGCAACTTTTTTGAGGCACACACGCAGCGAAAAGAGAGGGGTGAAGGGGGGGTGTTGAAGCCACTGCACATACCTCTAAGCTAAGCCCACACACACAGACACACACACACACATACACACTCTCACAAGAAGAGAAGCAGGAGCAGAAGCAGGAGAAGAAGAAGAAGAAGAAGCAGAGGCTGAGGGCATACAAAATAAAGGATAACGGCGGAAAACCAAGAAAGAAATCGAAATTAAAATATAAGCCTGTGGGAGAAGGAAGAGGAGCGGAGGAGTGCAGGAGGAGGGGCCGCAATTTTCGGCTGTCGCTGTAATTCGACGCTCATCTCCTGCTCTACTTTGCTCTCTTTCTCCGCTCTTGCCTACTTTCTCTTCTCGCCACTGCTCTGCTACTCTCCCGTTTCGTCAAGTGAAAACATTTCGTTTGGGCTTCGTCAAGTTTTGTAGGTATTTTGGCTACACGAAAATACCCAGCGCCTTCATCCTGCTTGATTTCGTGGCGAAAAACGGAATATCTCGTTATTTCCAGTCGAAAATCGCACTCAGACGCACCGAAAATTCCTAAAAATAAAGTGAAAAGTGATCATTTAATAAATAACGAAATTGGTTTCGATAACATACGAAAAACGAACTAACAGGCCAAAAACGAACTATTTTTCGGTGGGCCGCAAAAGGCGTTGCCAAATCAAAGGCCACAGGCTAAAACAACAGATCCGTAACTAAATTTCAAACTCAATCCTAAACGCAGGCACTAAAGCAAGGGGAAACCCTTAACTACAAAAGATAAAATCAACTAAGATATACAAAAGTTAATCATACGGACAAACAAAGGAGTAAAACTCTCCAGAGAAGGAGCCAAAAGCATCAGCAGCAGCATCAGCATCAGCAAAGAACATTCTGCTGCATAAATAATACACTCGACATACGTATACGCCATATAGGCCAGGACATACCAGCAGGATATACCACACACACACGCACACAACGCACTCACACATACGGACGGACGGGACGTGCTCCTGTTCTATTATTTAACTGCTTTCAACGTCAGCAGCACGTTCAACCCGACGAAAGTCGATTGAAAGCCGCCTTCAACGGACCCAGCATCCCTCTCTCAGCAAGCACAAAAAATAAACGGACAACGAGAGAGCGAGTCCTTTGCTTGCGCCAGCGTTTGTGTGTGTGAGTGTGTGTGTTCGCGACAGCAGGAGCGACGTCAACGTCAATCCGCTCAATATTTATACATTGAACCGAGTCGCCAGGCCCACGAGTCTTGCGGCCCTCACAACGCAGACGCTCCTGTTCCTCCGCTGGGGCCCAAAATAAATAACATCTGACAGCCCATCTGCCCAGAGTCCTGAATTCGGAGTCCTGCGGAGCCAGAGCGTGTGGCAATACGATTTGCCTAGGAAAACATCAACCAAACTGAACGCGATCCTAAAACGAAAACAAAACAATGGGCGCCAAGGAAAGTGTCGAGGCAGCCGCCAAAATGAACGCCGATGGTTGGGGCCATGTGGAGGTGTGTATTATTTATAAAAAGCAAAGCAAACAAACTAATAACACATTCATAAATTCCCAAGGCACCAAATGATAAGTGCAGAGTGGTACAAGTAGTGGTAGTATTGCTCTTGAGAAGGGTTTCATTAATCAGTCGTTTTAGTAAATTTAACATTTGGGCTTAGATCTGTGAGAGGTTCTAATTAACGAAATAAGGATAATTTCTCAAAGTAATAGGCCATTATTGAATTATTTTTCCAACCCTTAAGCCTCTTAGGATCATCTTCCCGAAACCACCCTTTGAAAAGCCCCCCATATTGTCAACAACTTGATGATCCCTTTCGATATGTCGCTCATCGCCCCAAAGTGTGTCAGACCGACGATCCCAATTGCAAGTTTAATGAGGGCGCCGAGTGGTGAGAGTTGATTGATTTAAAAATAAATTAGACAACAACACGTGCAGCAAGCACGCGAACTGAGAGCCTAACCGCGCAGACAGTTCCATTTTCCGAGTTTTTCCCATTTTCCTCTTTTCATTTCCAATTTCATTTTCATTCCCATAACCACTCCGGATTCCCCATTCACGTTCCCATGCCCATTGTCGCATGGTGGTCCACTTGATGATCGCATGTGCACATGTTGCCGACCATATCTCTCCGATGATCAGATCTCTCGAGCGGCCGGAGAGCTTGGATACAAACAGATGTGTGTGTGGGCGGCATGTGGCGCTCTCGAGACGCCAAGAGATCGGAAAAAAGAGATGAAAATTCGTTTTGATTTCGATTTTCTTGCGAGTAAGTCAGCGAGTCAGTCAGTCAGTCAGTTGAGTTTGCGGCGTGCATTTGTGATGTTGTTTTGGGCCTTTTCAAGACCTCGTCAGCCCCGATCCGTAAACCGCAATTCGAATCGCTGCGGAGCCGGCAACTGAATGGCCAAAACCGATTCATAAGAAACAACAAACAGGTGTCCGTGTGTGTCGCCCTCTGGGTCAATCGATGTAAACAAAAATAGCTATATGTATATTCGTATAAAATCACCTAAATATATAACGCTATCATGTGTTTCGGTGCCAGTGAACAACAAGTCTGGTCGACATATGGGCCAGTCTGGGGAATATTTATAAAATCTAATCCACATAAAAATAAATTCTGCTCCATCTCACCTCGGATTTTGCGTCCGCTGGGGGAGTGCAATTTGTATGCGGCAGTGTGTCTTGGTGTCCAAGAAAATCAAACGTGAAAACTTCAAAGCACATTTTCCGCTTTTCATCGTTTGGCTTGGGTTATGCATCGCTTTTGTTTTTGACACCTACACAACTTTTGTGGCAACCGAAGGGGGAAATATTGCTGCACCAGCGTTCGCACCTCTTTGGCTGACTTGATGATAATAAACTGTGGCGTGGGTTGCTTCAACGGTTTAAGCTCACTGATTCGGGCACCCAAAGAGCTGAAACTTGTTGTGCGGCCCCCGTTGCGGATATTTCGAGTTTTTCCCAAGTTTATTGCAGCTTAAAGATGGTATTTACCACAGTTTTTTAACGTCCCACAGCGTTTATATCGCTCGCCTTAGGGTTATATAGAATTTAAAAGAGTGTAGAGCATAGATACTTACTTTCCACAACTATATATTTCTAAAAGTATATCAATTGTAGTTGAATTAGAAGAGTATCTAAGCAGTAAACTTATTGATTAATTTCTTTTGCATCTTTTGCAGCGATCGAGTCGCTACCACAACCATCGGCACAACCAGCGCTCACAGTCGCTGAATCGCGGACAGGCGCTCTCGCAGGCGGACGTGAGCGGCATGTGGTGACATCGGGGTGCCTCTGGTAAAGGTGAGCACATGGTCCCAGTCCAATCCCGGCCAGAAACTAATACAAAACCCATAAACATTCTGCAGGATCTGCGGCTAGCTGCGCCAACTGCGCCATGGGTAACAAACTGAGCTGCTCCTGTGCCCCGCTGATGCGCAAGGCCTATCGCTATGAGGATTCCCCCTGGCAAAGTTCCCGTCGCCGCGATGGCCATCTATTGAGGTGGGTTATGGTTCAAAACTTTCGGAACAGTTTATATGTTATCTGACTGCCGAAAACGAGGGCTCCAAACAACCAACGCCACTACCAACAACTGAACCACAATTGAATTCGCTCTTTCGATAGCTTGTTTCAAACCAACTAATTGTTTCTTCTTCTGGTTTTTCTTTCTTTCACCAAAAAAAAAAAAAATATGAATACAATTTACCAACTTACGACAAAATCAAAACAAATATACACCTCAAACCACAAAAAAAAACCAAACACAAAACAAATTGATGCGGCCAAACCTCCAAACCACCACAACAACTACAAATGTATCCTGCTTCAACTTTTCCTTCCTACCTCCGACTGCAACTACAACTACAACTACAACTACAACTACAACAACTATAACAACAA